>NC_068422.1:69762149-70012149 GCF_023373465.1 Oncorhynchus keta | reverse complement strand
GGGGCTTTCCTTCAACAACTTCCCCCACATCCCTGGTGTGCTGGATAGGCTGAGTGGCATGGACAGGCTAGCCATGTCTGGGAACAGGGTGGAGACCCTGGAGCTGGGGATCCTTGCCAGGATGAGCCACCTCAAGAACATCGACCTGCGGTGAGGAACTAGACCAGTCTGTACTCTGCCCTCGTACGGGCCCTCCGTCTCTTTCTTTCTATTCCTATTTCTCCCTCACTGTCTCTCTTTCTCCCTCTCTCATCCCTCAGTGTATACACTCGACTCATCAGTCACAGCATGCATAATGCAGGATCAATACACAATGGTAATAAGATCTCCCCTGTCAGTAAATCTCACAGAGAGTTGGCAGCAGCGGTTCAATGTATCCCCCCCCAAATGCACCCCACCCCGATGCCTGACCCTGCCTCACCCAGCCATTTTCATATAAAATGCCTTTCTCATCTCTCTATCCAGCTCTGATGCAGCCATTACATTGATAGTGAGGTTGATCCCCTAAAAACCTGCAGTATCACCCTCTTGATTCCCCGTCACTGTTTTAAAGTTTAGTCGTTATTCATCTCTCTCCTCCCATCTTTCTCCCTCTCCCTCTATCTCCCTCTCTCTCTCTCCCTCTATCTCTCTCTCTCTCTTTCTCCCTCTCTCTTTCTCTGCCTCACCTTGAGAATGAGTTATTGGGTGGAGGGATGGGTTGGATTTATGGGGGCTGGGTGCCTGCAGGATTAGGAGGCCAGTTGGGCTCATAAAAGGGAGAGTGAAATCAGATCAAGGAGACACACAGGGCCAGTCTGGAACTCATCAGCCAGGCAAAGAGGATGGACTACTGCTCTTCTCCACTCCTCACCTGAACTGGCCTCTGGTTTGGAGGAGGAGCACCAATACTTTTTTTCTAGTTGCTGACTATATTCTGTCTTGTCTGTCTGCGGTCAGCATTGTAACCCAGTGTTCTGTTTGTCTGAAGCCAGTGCTTTAACATCATGTTGATGTTAATATCTTAATTCTATATGTATGAGACCTGTGTGTAAATTAAGCAATAAGGCCTGAGGGGGTGTGGTATATGGCCAATATACCATGGCTAAGGGCTGTTCTTAGGCACGACTCGTTTGATACAGCCCTTAGCTGTGGTATATTGGTCGTATACCACAAACCCGAGGGGCCTTATTGCTATTATAAACTGGTTACCAATGTAATTAGAGCAGTAAAAATACACGTTTTGTCATACCCGTGGTATACCACCGCTGTCAACCAATAAGCATTCAAGGCTCAAACCACCCATTTTATAATGCTGTTTATACCATGGCATTGTTGAATACTCATTTCTGATTGGCTTGAAGGGCATTTAAGAGTGTGCATTATTTCCCTATAATGCATGGTATATCAGCAGGGTAGAATTCAATGGCTATAGTTCATTCATGTTCTATGTTTGAGCTGCTTTTGAAAGCAAAGTCAAATTGAAAACATGATTGGCATTGTTAAATGAACACATTTCTAGCGGTAAATGTGTTAAATTATAGTATTATTATGGTATAAAAGGGAGAATCAACTTGGGGCTGTGTGTGTTCTCTGGAAAATGCAACTCCGTGGACGGTCAGTTCCACTACTCTAGCGCTTCGTGTTGGGACACACCACGTCGTGAACGCATAGCCCCTGGTTCATTTTCCCTTACGTACTGTATGAGGCCTGGGTGTTAATGCTGTATACTGTATGAGGCCTGGGTGTTAATGCTGTGTACTGTATGAGGCCTGGGTGTTAATGCTGTATACTGTATGAGGCCTGGGTGTTAATGCTGTATACTGTATGAGGCCTGGGTGTTAATGCTGTATACTGTATGAGGCCTGGGTGTTAATGCTGTATACTGTACCTGTAATGCTGTATACTGTATGAGGCCTGAGGTATGAGGCCTGGGTGTTAATGCTGTATACTGTATGAGGCCTGGGTGTTAATGCTGTATACTGTATGAGGCCTGGGTGTTAATGCTGTATACTGTATGAGGCCTGGGTGTTAATGCTGTATACTGTATGAGGCCTGGGTGTTAATGCTGTATACTGTATGAGGCCTGGGTGTTAATGCTGTATACTGTATGAGGCCTGGGTGTTAATGCTGTATACTGTATGAGGCCTGGGTGTTAATGCTGTATACTGTATGAGGCCTGGGTGTTAATGCTGTATACTGTATGAGGCCTGGGTGTTAATGTATGAGGCCTGGGTGTTAATGTATACTGTATGAGGCCTGGGTGTTAATGCTGTATACTGTATGAGGCCTGGGTGTTAATGCTGTATACTGTATGAGGCCTGGGTGTTAATGCTGTATACTGTACGAGGCCTGGGTGTTAATGCTGTATACTGTATGAGGCCTGGGTGTTAAATGCTGTGTACTGTATGAGGCCTGGGTGTTAATGCTGTGTACTGTATGAGGCCTGGGTGTTAATGCTGTGTACTGTATGAGGCCTGGGTGTTAATGCTGTGTACTGTATGAGGCCTGGGTGTTAATGCTGTATACTGTATGAGGCCTGGGTGTTAATGCTGTGTACTGTATGAGGCCTGGGTGTTAATGCTGTGTACTGTATGAGGCCTGGGTGTTAATGCTGTATACTGTATGAGGCCTGGGTGTTAATGCTGTATACTGTATGAGGCCTGGGTGTTAATGCTGTATACTGTATGAGGCCTGGGTGTTAAATGCTGTGTACTGTATGAGGCCTGGGTGTTAATGCTGTATACTGTATGAGGCCTGGGTGTTAATGCTGTATACTGTATGAGGCCTGGGTGTTAATGCTGTATACTGTATGAGGCCTGGGTGTTAATGCTGTGTACTGTATGAGGCCTGGGTGTTAATGCTGTATACTGTATGAGGCCTGGGTGTTAATGCTGTATACTGTATGAGGCCTGGGTGTTAATGCTGTGTACTGTATGAGGCCTGGGTGTTAATGCTGTGTACTGTTTGAGGCCTGGGTGTTAATGCTGTGTACCGTATGAGGGCCTGGGTGTTAATGCTGTGTACTGTATGAGGCCTGGGTGTTAATGCTGTATACTGTATGAGGCCTGGGTGTTAATGCTATGTACCGTATGTGGCCTGGGTGTTAATGCTATGTACCGTATGAGGCCTGGGTGTTAATGCTGTGTACTGTATGAGGCCTGGGTGTTAATGCTGTGTACTGTATGAGGCTTGGGTGTTAATGCTGTGTACCGTATGAGGCCTGCGTGTTAATGCTGTGTACTGTAAGCAGGCTGAACGGTCTGCGCTGGGTGAAGAGTGAGGCCCTGGAGGCAGTGAAGCAGGTGACCCAGCTGGACCTGAGGGACAACCACTTGGCCACCCTGGATCTGAGCTCCATCTGTAGCCTGGAAACCTTGCACTGTCAGAGAAACCAGCTGAGGGCGCTAACGCTGAGTGGCTTCACCCTGCGCACGCTCCACGCCAGCAGCAACCGTGAGTGGAGCATCTCCCTCCCTGGCCCTGTCTCTCCAGGCCCTCTACCACTGATACTGTTACATAATGCATATAGCCATCACTAGCTTGGCTGCTGATCACTGCTTTTCCTGTACCCACAGGCCTGACCACAGTCAACATCTACCCAGTACCCAACCAGCTGACACAGATGGATCTATCACGGTGAGTGCTGTGTGGCCAGGGCTTCAGTTTCTCAATCAGTAAGGAAAAGGTGTTATGGTATTGTTATGGTAATGGTATTATTCCATCAACATTCTTCTCCTCATCATGAACTTGGTATATTGGTACCTTTTTTCATATACAGTGCTTCCAGTTCATATACAGTGCTTCCAGTTCATATACAGTGCTTCCAGTTCATATACAGTGCTTCCAGTTCATATACAGTGCTTCCAGTTCATATACAGTGCTTCCAGTTCATATACAGTGCTTCCAGTTCATATACAGTGCTTTCGGGAAGTTTCCAGACCCCTTCACTTTTCCACATTTGGTTACATTACAGCATTATTCTAAAATTGATTAAATAAATAAAAATCCTCGTCAATCTACACACAATACCCCATAATGACCAAGCGAAAACGGGTTTTTAGAAATGTTAGCAAATGTATTAAAAATAAAAAACGGATATACCTTATTTACATAAGTATTCAGACCAATTGCTATGAGACTCGAAATTGAGCTCAGGTGCATCCTGTTTTCATTGATCATCCTTGAGATGTTTCTACAACTTGATTGGAGTCCACCTGTGGTAAAGCATCATGCTGTGAGGGTGTTTTTTTAGCGGCAGGGACTGGGAGACAAGTCAGGATGATGAATGATCCAAAGTACAGAGAGATCCTTGATGAAAACCTGCTCCAGAGCGCTCAGGACCTCAGACTGGGGCGAAGGTTCACCTTCCAACAGGACAACGACCCTAAGCACACAGCCAAGAAAAGGCAGGAGTGGCTTCGGGATAAGTCTCTGAATGTCCTTGAGTGGCCCAGCCAGAGCCCATACTTGAACCCGATCAAACATCTCTGGAGAGACCTGAAAATAGCTGTGCAGCAACGCTCCCCATCTAACCTGACATAGGTTGAGAGGATCTGCAGAGAAGAATGGGAGAAACTCCCCAAATACAGGTGTGCCAAACTTGTAGTGTCGAACCTAAGAAGACTTGAGGCTGTAATTGCTGCCAAAAGTGCTTCAGCAAAGTACTGAGTAAAAGGTCTGAATACTTGTAAATGTGATATTACAGTTTTTTGCTTTGTCATAATGAGTTATTGTGTGCAAATGGATGAGGGGGAAATAAACAATTTAATATATTTTAGAATAAGGCTGTAACGTAACAATGTAGAAAACGTCAAGGGGTCTGAATACGTCCGAATGCACTGTATATGTACAGTTGGAGGTAAAAGAAATCGTATATCCCCTCTGACCACTGTGTTGACTGTGACCTCTGTGTTGACTGTGACCTCTGTGACCTCTGAAAAGGAACCTGCTGGAGTACCTTCCAGACTGGGTGTGTGACAGTAGAAAGGTGGAGGTGCTGGACGTTACACACAACTTCCTGTCTGAACTACCATCCAGGTTAGTCTCCCTACGAGGACTAGTGCATCCTTCTCAAACTCCTCACTTCCAACTCTAGTTATTCATCTAAAGATGTTCTAAACATTCATATTTGTTAAGGTAGATTAAAGGCTGTTACTTACATTGTCCATCATGTTTAATATGTCCATCTTGTATTATCCGAATTTGGCTTTTAAACATTCTGAAATGATTATTAGGATGAGCACCATATTAATCTGATTAACATTGGGCATCATTTAGCCAATGTCCGGCCAGAAATAACTGTCCCTAAAACATCAGCAGATGTGTTGACAGTCAGCTGATGAGAGGATTTCATTGCCTGTGTGAAGCCAACGTACGGCTTGTCGTCTTTCTGTCAGCAGACTGTGATCTCAGTATGGTGATGCTGGAGCACTCTGCTCAAAGCAACCGTCATTTAACGTTACCCTTTAACACAACTATATTTGCATTTGAATCGACCAAAGCCTTCACAAACAAGATAATATTCGGCTCAACGGCGTAGCTGCAGATGAGACCTCTGTGTTATTCTTTCTGGAGTAAATTGTGCTGTGTTGGTAACTTTAGGCTGCCAAGTTGAAAAAGACATTGATGGATTTGTTGGGTGTGGAGTTACCTTACCTCAAGATTTCCCCCAGTTTCACAAATGATCAAATTCACAGCAGGAGATGTTCTCTCTCTTTCTTTTTTATCTCCCTCGCCACTAGACTGCTCAGCAGCCTGAGTCTGAGGAAGCTGCTGGCTGGGAACAATAGGCTCCAGAGACTGCCTGACCTACTTGACCACGTCCCTCTGGAAGTACTCGACCTCCAGCACAACAAGCTAGGCGAGCTCCCAGAGAGCCTCTTCTACAAGGCCTTAAAGTGGGTCAATCCACCTTCCGCTCTCTCTTCTCTCTCTTTGCACCCACCCTCTCTCCTAGCCTTCTCTTTGGTGCTTGTCCTCTCTCTCCCTCTCTCTGCCTCTCCCTCCATTTCTGACAGGTGTTTTGGAGGTTGCAGCTGATGCTCTGTCTCCCCCAGGGCCTGTGACGCTACTGCTGCTGCTCTAACCCCGGAGCCTCTATTCAACCACAACAACCAATTAAAGGACAAAACAGGATCGGGCATATTGAAATGAAACACTGCCCTACAGTACATCCTCCTTATATCATGCAGTAGAAATACAATATACATTTTTAATGGGGATGATGTATCTAGCTTAAATTGGTTGGCAGTCTGTAAGAGATGTCTTACTTCACATAGACATGTGGTGGCCCTATTTAGCTGCTCCAGTAGAGGTGGACTGACTGGGTCCACTGGGCTTTTTATGCCAGGCTCTGGAGGGTATGGCTCAGTGGACCAGTCAGAGAGTTGGACTGTAACGGGAGCCGCCTGACGCTCTACTGTTTACTGTCTGATAAATCACCCATTAGGCCTGGCCTACTCTACTCTGTCTCCCATGCTGAAACATCGAGCGCCAGTGTGACTGCTGTAAAGTGCCTCATTGGTCAACAACATTTGTTTTTCAGCGTTTTAAAATAGCCACCACTAGAAGATGTATTCTTATGGATTTTCTCCCTGTCATCCTTTATCTGAATCTGTTTTGTTAAAGGAAATGTATGGCCAGAGTGTTGGTAACAAGAGCATTTAATTCTCAGGTCATAACAGTTTTAAGAGGAAGTCCTACATTTTACACTGTCTATATCATCTAATGCTGACTTGATATTACACATTTACATCACAGTTGAAGTCAGAAGTTTACATACACTTAGGTTGGAGTCATTAAAACTTGTTTTTCAACCACTCCACAAATGTCTTGTTAACAAACTATAGCTTTGCAAGTCGGTTAGGACATATACTTTGTGCATGACACAAGTAATTTTCCCAACAATTGTTTACAGACAGATTATTTAACTTATAATTCACTATATCACAATTCCAGTGGTTCAGAAGTTTACACACACTAAGTTGACTGTGCCTTTAAACGGCTTGGAAAATTACAGAAAACGATGTCATGGCTTTAGAAGCTTCTGATAGGCTAATTGACATCATTTGAGTCAATTGGAGGTGTACCTGTGGATGTATTTCAAGGCCTACCTTCAAACTCATTGCTTGACAACATGGGAAAATCAAAAGAACTCAGCCAAGACTTCAGAAAAAAATTGTAGACGCCCACAAGTCTGGTTCATCCTCGGGAACTATTTCCAAACGCCTGAAGGTACCACATTCATCTGTACAAACAATAATACGCAAGTATAAACACCATGGGACCACGCAGTCGTCATACCGCTCAGGAAGGAGACTCGTTCTGTCTCCTGGAGATGAATGTACAAGTGCAAGAACAACAGCAAAGGACCTTGTGAAGATGCTGGAGGAAACGGGTACAAAAGTATCTATATCCACAGTAAAACGAGACCTCTATCGACATAACCTGAAAGGCCACTCAGCAAGGAAGAAGACACTGCTCCAAAACCGCCATAAAAAAGTCAGACTACGGTTTGCAACTGCACATGGGGACAAAGATCATACTTTTTGGAGAAATATCCTCTGGTCTGATGAAACAAAAATAGAACTGTTTGGCCATAATGACCATCGTTATGTTAGGAGGAAAAAGGGTGAGGCTTGCAAGCCGGCGAACACCATCTCAACCGTGAAGCACAGGGGTGGCAGCATCATGTTGTGGGGGTGCTTTGCTGCAGGAGGGACTGGTGCACTTCACAAAATAGATGGCCGCATGAGGAAGGAAAATTATGTGGATATATTGAAGCAACATGTCAAGAAGTTAATGCTTGGTCGCAAATGGGTCTTCCAAATGGACAATGACCTCAAGCAGACTTCCAAAGTTGTGGCAAAATGGCTTAAGGATAACAAAGTCAATATTATTGGAGTGGCCATCACAAAGCCTTGACCTCAATCCTATAGAAAATTTGTGGGCAGAACTGAAAAAGCGTGTGCGAGCAAGGAGGCCTAGAAACCTGACTCAGTTACACCAGCTCTGTCAAGAGGAATGGGCCAAAATTCACCCAACTTATTGTGGAAGGCTACCTGAAACGTTTGACCCAATGCTACCAAATGCTTATTGAGTGTATGTAACTTCTGACCCACTGGGAATGTGATGAAAGAAATAAAAGCTGAAATAAATCATTCTCTCTACTATTATTCTGACATTTCACCATTCTTAAAATAAAGTGGTGATCCTAACTGACCTAAGACAAGGAATTTGTACTTGAAATAAATGTCAGGAATGATTTGTATTGTATTTGGCTAAGGTGTATGTAAACTTCCGACTTCAACTGTATATCACTGGCAATTAATCCGGGGTTCTTTCCTATTTACATACAATGCTCTCTGCTCCTCCTCCTAGCCTAAAGTACCTGAACGTGTCAGCTAATGCCCTGGAGACAATTCCCCCCAGCAGCCAATCAGAGGAGAGTCTCAGCACCCTCCAGGAACTGTACCTGACGGGGAACAAACTGAATGAGAACTGCGCTGCTCTGCTTGTGGGACACCAGAACCTCAGAGTCCTGCACATGGCCTACAACCAGTTGCTCTCTTTCCCTGCCAGGTAACCAGCTCCACACCCAGTTATACTGCCTTCCTACTGTACCTATGAAATGCCTCCAATCAGTGGATGTATTCTACACTACTTTAGAGATTGCGTCTCTCGAAATAAAATGTTTTCTATTGCTCCTAATATACTGTAGCTATTCTTTAGATCTGATATGAATCATTGTTCTGTGGTGGAGACGTCTCTATACTGCTCTGTGTGTGCAGTAAACTGAGTAAACTAGAGCTGCTGGAGGAGCTGAATCTGAGTGGCAACAAGCTGAAGACCATCCCCTCCACTGTATCCAGCTGTAAGAGGCTACACACCCTCATAGCACACTCCAACCACATCAGTGTGTTCCCCGAGATCCTCAACCTGCCAGAGATCAAGGTCAGTTTCACTCATATCTGTTTATATTAGGGCTGTCCCCGACTAAACAAAATATTGGTTGACCGAGAGTCGTCCTGTTCTTTCGACCAATCGATCGGTTGAAATATTTTTCCATATATAGGCAGACACACCCTAATAAAAATCAACCATATGCACTGAGCTTGTCTGATGCTTTAAGCCACTGTTTGATTAAATAATTAAGATGACTCAAGAAAGAGCCCGATGGGCACATTATGTTAAAAAATGAAAAGTGATAGTGAGTGCCTGGGTGACTGGTGTACGGTGTCTCGCTCTCCTCCCTGCTGCAGCGAAAAGTCACCACAGCAAGTGTTTATTGCGCTGTCCGTGCTGAAGCAGCAACGTCATTTCAGCCATTACCTGTTTCTGACTGAAGTTATGTTACTGAAATACGTCATTTGTTTAAGATAACATTCCCTATTCCCTCAAGCTTTGCTCTCTTTACTTGGAACATGTATACATCACATGCACGTGACCAATAGGGCCTGACCTATAACCTATCATAATCTCATCAATAAATTGGTTATAACAAATTTCGAATACACTAACACATGACAGCAAAATACATGTGGAAGATGTGAAAAATAAACTCAAAACAGGTGAATGTTTACTGGTGTTGTGCCAAACAGTTGCTGTTAGATTATAATATTATAATTTGACATAGTGTAAAAAAAACACTAAATATGTATACCAAGGTCTGTTCTAATGAAAATAAATAAATATATAACGTCTTTATTACAGCAGACTAAAAACAGTTGCATGCATTTGTGAATTGCAGTTTATTTATCGTTGAGGCTAATTATTCACCGCTCCCTTTGTTATTTCATTTTAAAACAAAAATGTTTGATTGCATTTCAGAGCATGAATGTCTTATGTGCTGTGTGATGGCATGAACGAATGGATGATTGATTGCATTTCAGAGCATGAATGTCTTATGTGCTGTGTGATGGCATGAACGAATGGATGATTGATTGCATTTCAGAGCATGAATGTCTTATGTGCTGTGTGATGGCATGAACAAATGGATGATTGATTGCATTTCAGAGCATGAATGTCTTATGTGCTGTGTGATGGCATGAACGAATGGATGATTGATTGCATTTCAGAGCATGAATGTCTTATGTGCTGTGTGATGGCATGAACGAATGGATGATTGATTGCATTTCAGAGCATGAATGTCTTATGTGCTGTGTGATGGCATGAACGAATGGATGATTGATTGCATTTCAGAGCATGAATGTCTTATGTGCTGTGTGATGGCATGAACGAATGGATGATTGATTGCATTTCAGAGCATGAATGTCTTATGTGCTGTGTGATGGCATGAACGAATGGATGATTGATTGATACAGTAGCCTATATATTGAAATATAGGCCTTAGTAAGTTATGGTTTTAAGACTAAACAGGACACGCTCTTTTGCATACAGCTCGATGGTGGTTATACAAGGCTGCTATACAAAGACCACTAATGATAATGACAATCCTTATTAATATAATGATGATTATAATAATAATTGTAATAATAACAGTAAGGAGATCAAGGAAAAGGAGGCTACAGGAGTGAGAGCTGGGTACATATTATGTGTGACAAACAGGTGCTGTTAGATTACAATATCATTTTTCTGCCTGTTTGGAACAGTGTAAACAACACTAAATACATTATAAGTAATACCAGTCTGTACTAACCCCCCCCCCCAAAATGTAAAGCTTAAATTACAGCATAGCAAAGATTAAAAAACAGCCGAATCTGTGAAATTGCTTTATCTGACATTTTGCTGTTGCATGAGGCTTGGTGCTCAGGGAATCATTAGGCTATTAAATAATCACTCAAACAGCCAACAGGAGCTGGATCTGTCTTATTTCTGTAGATATATATGGATGATTTATAAAGCCAGGCACATTTGACAGTTAAGTTGGCGTTTCGTCTCTCCTCAATTATTTTTAGACAATTAGTCAAGATCTGTTTCCGCTGGCTCCACCACATTGTTTTCAGTCCCAATATGCAGGTTAACTTTGCTATTATGCAACATAGGGAAAGGCGTCAATTCTACGGCGCACTGAAGGTTATGTTTCAGAATTGCGGACAGCGACCGTATCCAATGCGGGAGAAAGTGCATTTGTTATAAAATAATACTAGACTTACTAGTGTTGCATTATTTTTTACATAATATAACCACATACAATTTCAGTATCTCACGTCTTAGAGTGATGGACTGTGCCCTCCCCGTGGCATCTGCAATGGATTAGTCCACTGAGGCAGGCACGAATCAGACAGGTGTCTTGTGCACTGCTCGACTAAAGAAATCTCGGTCAACCAACAGGCTATCGACCAAACAATCAACCAGTCGACTAAATGGGGTCAGCCTTAGTTTGTGTTTTGTTTATGCATATGTCTTTTAGATGTGTATATGTCTTTATTACAATGTTATAATGTATAACAGTGTGTGTGTTATCTTCTCCCTCCACCCTGTGTGTGCGTGTGTGCGTGTGTGTGTGTGTGTGTGTGTGTGTGTGTGTGTGTGTGTGTGTGTGTGTGTGTGTGTGCGTGCGTGCGTGCGTGCGTGTGTGTGTAGCTGGTGGACTTGAGCTGTAATGAGCTGACTGAGATCTTACTGCCAGACTCTCTAACGGCCACCCTGCACGAACTAGACCTGACTGGCAACTGCAGCCTCTTGCTGGAGCACAAAACACTCAACCTGTTCAGGTGACACACGGAGACTACCGTGTCACGCCGCACAAAAAAGTATCAGGCCGCTGGTGTACTTGGATAAGCTATGCCATAAATTATATTCTTGTGCTACAGCGTGAATCATGGTTCAGCCCAGTGCATGGTGAGGTAATGCCCCCATCTCTTTGTCTCTCTCTCTCCTCAGTCACATCACCACCCTGAAGCTGGACCAGAAGCCAGCCATGACCACCGGGGACTCCCTGGGCTCCTCCACCCTGTGGGACCACGGCTACTCTGAGATGAGCGGGCAGAGGAACAAGTGAGCCGAAGGGAGGGAGGGAGGAGGGCTGAGGGAGAGAGAGAGAGAGAGAGAGAGAGTTACTTTGAGACAGTGAGTGAGCGTGTATGTGAGGGAAGCCCTAATTTATGACAATCTGATGGGAGGGTATAAATGGGATTATGAGATCACGTGTGGTTTTAGCGAGCGCATTTCCTCTTTCAGGGAATCGCTGTGAGCAGCACTACATTAAATGGTCTGAGAAGAGGATGTGCTTCTCATAGTCCATATCAGCCCGTTTCTTTTCTGCTCTGCCTCTTGGCTGGCATCCTATTTTAAACCCTACCCGGGGCTATAATATGCATCTATGGAGGAGTTACTTAGTTATCTAACTGTACAGCCCCAGCACAGCTTCCACTGCCTGGGTGAACGTCTGCTGGGCCTGGCATCTAGGCCCCTGGGCACTGGATCTTGTTTAATAGTAGGGAAGGCGGGGAAGCCTAATACTTCCTGTGGATACAATGGGTATAAAGCAGTGTCCCCTGCACATTGATGGGGGCCATGCCTGGATGAGCCTCTGCTGCCTCTGTAGGAATAGGGCTCTGTTTCACTGTGTTCAAGTATGGATGAGTTATTCCTGTTTGGCTTGAATTTGAGGAAGATTCTAAGTTTATGAGCAAGATTGTTTAATTAATTAAAAAAAAAAATTTTTATTTCACCTTTATTTAACCAGGTAGGCTCGTTGAGAAGTTGAGAAGTTCTCATTTGCAACTGCGACCTGGCCAAGATAAAGCATAGCAGTGTGAACAGACAACACAGAGTTACACATGGAGTAAACAATTAACAATTCAATAACACAGTAGAAAAAAAGGGGAGTCTATATACATTGTGTGCAAAAGGCATGAGGAGGTAGGCGAATAATTACAATTATGCAGATTAACACTGGAGTGATAAATGATCAGATGGTCATGTACAGGTAGAGATATTGGTGTGCAAAAGAGCAGAAAAGTAAATAAATAAAAACAGTATGGGGATGAGGTAGGTGAAAATGGGTGGGCTATTTACCAATAGACTATGTACAGCTGCAGCGATCGGTTAGCTGCTCAGATAGCTGATGTTTGAAATTGGTGAGGGAGATAAAAGTCTCCAACTTCAGCGATTTTTGCAATTCGTTCCAGTCACAGGCTGCAGAGTACTGGAACGAAAGGCGGCCAAATGAAGTGTTGGCTTTAGGGATGATCAGTGAGATACACCTGCTGGAGCGCGTGCTACGGATGGGTGTTGCCATCGTGACCAGTGAACTGAGATAAGGCGGAGCTTTACCTAGCATGGACTTGTAGATGACCTGGAGCCAGTGGGTCTGGCGACGAATATGTAGCGAGGGCCAGCCGACTAGAGCATACAAGTCGCAGTGGTGGGTGGTATAAGGTGCTTTAGTGACAAAACGGATAGCACTGTGATAAACTGCATCCAGTTTGCTGAGTAGAGTGTTGGAAGCCATTTTGTAGATGACATCGCCGAAGTCGAGGATCGGTAGGATAGTCAGTTTTACTAGGGTAAGCTTGTCGGCGTGAGTGAAGGAGGCTTTGTTGCGGAATAGAAAGCCGACTCTTGATTTGATTTTCGATTGGAGATGTTTGATATGAGTCTGGAAGGAGAGTTTGCAGTCTAGCCAGACACCTAGGTACTTATAGATGTCCACATATTCAAGGTCGGAACCATCCAGGGTGGTGATGCTAGTCGGGCATGCGGGTGCAGGCAGCGATCGGTTGAAAAGCATGCATTTGGTTTTACTAGCGTTTAAGAGCAGTTGGAGGCCACGGAAGGAGTGTTGTATGGCATTGAAGCTCGTTTGGAGGTTAGATAGCACAGTGTCCAATGACGGGCCGAAAGTATATAGAATGGTGTCGTCTGCGTAGAGGTGGATCAGGGAATCGCCCGCAGCAAGAGCAACATCATTGATATATACAGAGAAAAGAGTCGGCCCGAGAATTGAACCCTGTGGCACCCCCATAGAGACTGCCAGAGGACTGGACAGCATGCCCTCCGATTTGACACACTGAACTCTGTCTGCAAAGTAATTGGTGAACCAGGCAAGGTAGTCATCCGAAAAACCGAGGCTACTGAGTCTGCCGATAAGAATATGGTGATTGACAGCGTTGAAAGCCTTGGCAAGGTCGATGAAGACAGCTGCACAGTACTGTCTTTTATCGATGGCAGTTATGATATCGTTTAGTACCTTGAGTGTGGCTGAGGTGCACCCGTGACCGGCTCGGAAACCAGATTGCACAGCGGAGAAGGTACGGTGGGATTCGAGATGGTCAGTGACCTGTTTGTTGACTTGGCTTTCGAAGACCTTAGATAGGCAGGGCAGGATGGATATAGGTCTGTAACAGTTTGGGTCCAGGGTGTCTCCCCCTTTGAAGAGGGGGATGACTGCGGCAGCATTCCAATCCTTGGGGATCTCAGACGATATGAAAGAGAGGTTTAACAGGCTGGTAATAGGGGTTGCAACAATGGCGGCGGATAGTTTCAGAAATAGAGGGTCCAGATTGTCAAGCCCAGCTGATTTGTACGGGTCCAGGTTTTGCAGCTCTTTCAGAACATCTGCTATCTGGATTTGGGTAAAGGAGAACCTGGAGAGGCTTGGGCGAGGAGCTGCGGGGGGGGGGGGCTGTTGGCCGAGGTTGGAGTAGCCAGGCGGAAGGCATGGCCAGCCGTTGAGAAATGCTTATTGAAGTTTTCGATAATCATGGGTTTATCGGTGGTGACCGTGTTACCTAGCCTCAGTGCAGTGGGCAGCTGGGAGGAGGTGCTCTTGTTCTCCATGGACTTCACAGTGTCCCAGAACTTTTTGGAGTTGGAGCTACAGGATGCAAACTTCTGCCTGAAGAAGCTGGCCTTAGCTTTCCTGACTGACTGCGTGTATTGGTTCCTGACTTCCCTGAACAGTTGCATATCGCGGGGACTATTCGATTCTATTGCAGTCCGCCACAGAATGTTTTTGTGCTAGTAGAGGGCAGTCAGGTCTGGAGTGAACCAAGGGCTGTATCTGTTCTTACTTCTGCATTTTTTGAACGGAGCATGCTTATCTAAAATGGTGAGGAAGTTACTTTTAAAGAATGACCAGGCATCCTCAACTGACGGGATGAGGTCAATGTCCTTCCAGGATACCCGGGCCAGGTCGATTAGAAAGCCCTGCTCACAGAAGTGTTTTAGGGAGCGTTTGACAGTGATGAGGGGTGGTCGTTTGACTGCGGCTCGGTAGCGGATACAGGCAATGAGGCAGTGATCGCTGAGATCCTGGTTGAAGACAGCGGAGGTGTATTTGGAGGGCCAGTTGATCAGGATGACGTCTATGAGGGTGCCCTTGTTTACAGAGTTAGGGTTGTACCTGGTGGGTTCCTTGATGATTTGTGTGAGATTGAGGGCATCTAGCTTAGATTGTAGGACTGCCGGGGTGTTAAGCATATCCCAGTTTAGGTCACCTAACAGAACAAACTCTGAAGCTAGATGGGGGGCGATCAATTCACAAATGTTGTCCAGGGCACAGCTGGGAGCTGAGGGGGGTCGGTAGCAGGCGGCAACAGTGAGAGACTTATTTCTGGAGAGTGTAATTTTCAAAATTAGTAGTTCGAACTGTTTGGGTATGGAGCTGGAAAGTATGACATTACTTTGCAGGCTATCTCTGCAGTAGACTGCAACTCCTCCCCCTTTGGCAGTTCTATCTTGACGGAAGATGTTATAGTTGGGTATGGAAATCTGAATTTTTGGTGGCCTTCCTGAGCCAGGATTCAGACACGGCAAGGACATCAGGGTTAGCAGAGTGTGCTAAAGCAGTGAGTAAAACAAACTTAGGGAGGTGGCTTCTGATGTTGACATGCATGAAACCAAGGCTTTTTCTATCACAGAATGAGGGTGCCTGGGGACATGCAGGGCCTGGGTTTACCTCCACATCACCCGCGGAACAGAGAAGGAGTAGTATGAGGGTGCGGCTAAAGGCTATCAAAACTGGTCGCCTAGAGCGTTGGGGACAGAGAATAAGAGGAGCAGGTTTCTGGGCATGGTAGAATATATTCAGGGCATAATGCGCAGACAGGGGTATGGTGGGGTGCGGGTACAGCGGAGGTAAGCCCAGGCACTGGGTGATGATGAGAGAGGTTGTATCTCTGGACATGCTGGTTGTAATGGGTGAGGTCACCGCATGTGTGGGAGGTGGGACAAAGGAGGTATCAGGGGTATGAAGAGTGGAACTAGGGGCTCCATTGTGAACTAAAACAATGATAACTAACCTGAACAACAGTATACAAGGCATATTGACATTTGAGAGAGACATACAGCGAGGCGTACAGTAATCACAGGTGTTGAATTGGGAATGCTAGCTAAAACAGTAGGTGAGACAACAACAGCTAATCAGCTAGCACAACAACAGCAGGTAAAATGGCGTTGACTAGGCAACGGGGCCGACAGATAAAACAAACAAGCAGAATGGAGTACCGTGATTAATGGACAGTCCAGCGTGCATCAGCTATGTAGCCAAGAGATCAGAGTCCAGGGGCAGCGGTGGATGGGGCAGGGAAGCTGGACTGGCGAGTGTTATCCAGGTTTTAAAAAACTAACAATGACTAAATAGCTTGTAGCTAGTTAGCTGGTTAGCTTCTGGAGGTTCTTGAGTGTGTTATAAAAATTAAAAATAATAGTGATTCCGTATCACATTGGGTGAGGCAGGTTTCCGGAAGGTATAAACAAATTAAAAATCAAAAAGAGATAGAAAGTAAATACGGGTCCAGTGAGTGTTTGGGACGCGGCGATTCAGACGGTTAGCAGGCCTGTGCTAACAAGCTAACAGTTTGTATGCCGGGGCTAAACAAGGTAGCAGTTAGCGGACCGGAGCTAAACAAGCTAGCAGTTAGCAGGCCGAATTAGCAAGCAAGGAGATAGCAAGGGCTAGAGAGTTAGCCTTTGGGGGACGTCGCGATGGGGTGAGTCTGTTTATTCCTCTTCATGCGGTGACATCAATAGACCGGTCGTGGGCCCGGGTATTGTAGCCCAGGAGTATGCTACGGTGGTAGCACAGGTGCTCTGGCTGGGCTAGCTTCAAGCTAAGTGGGTGGAAACGCTAGCCAGGAGTAATCATCCAGGGTTGCGGTTTAGCTAGATAGCTAGTTGTGAAGATCCAGCTGAAAAATTTTCCGTTTGCGGTGGGAATCCGGGGATGAAAAATAAATAGGTCCGTTATGCTCTGGTTAGAGTCGCGTTGTTCGAACTGGCGAGAGCTTTCCGAGCTAAAGGTTAAGATGACCGGTTAGCTGAAGACCGCTAGCATAGCTGGTGGTTAGCTGGCTAGCTTCAGTTGAGGGGTTCCGGTTCCGAAGTAAATATAAATACTTTAGGAAAAATAGCTACATTGGGTGAGGCGGGTTGCAGGAGAGTATTTGGAAGCTTAGGTTTAGCAAAATGTTTTTAAAGAGATATGCGAAGAAAAATATGTAAAAGCGAAAAAGAAACAATATATACAAGGGACACGACACGACAGGACGACTTACTGCTACGCCATCTTGTTTTGTTTCCACTTTTTGTTTCCACTTTTTCCACTTTTTGTGTTAATCTTATATCAATACTAACAGTATTTTCTCTTCCTTGGGGACAGATTGTGTGTGTCTGTGCTGGCAGTGGACCGCTTTGGGGATAGTGTTGAGGCGGCCTATGGCGTCTTCGACGGAGACCGCAATGAGGAAGTTCCTCGTCTGTTGCAGTGCACCATGGGAGATGTGCTGTCGGAGGAGCTGCTGCATTCCAGTGTGGACAGTGTGTACATGAGCAACACCTTCCTCACCTCACACAGGTATGAGCATCATGCATACACAGACATACACCCATTCTGCTTGTATTACTGTAATACAACTGCATTAGCTAGGAACTAACATATGCAAATAACAACATAATGAATATTCATAACGGTCTACTTTTAATGTTTAACAAAGAAGCTAGCTAATTGCAGGGCATGTGCTGATAGTTGCATTCTGTGATGTATGATGCAGGAAACTGGGCATGGCTGGTCAGAAGCTGGGTGCATCTGCCCTGCTCTGCTACATCCACCACGAGCCGTCGGAGCTGGGCAGCTACTTCAGCCTGACGGTGGCCAACGTGGGCAGCTGCCAGGCGGTGCTGTGTCGAGACGGACAGCCCCTGCCCCTCTCCAAGGTCTTCAGCCTGGAGCAGAGCACCGAAGAGATGGACAGGGTCAAACTCAGCAAGGCGATCATCACTGAGGTACTGTGGGGAGTCAGGCGTGTGTGAATGCACGTTTTTGTGAGGGCCTTTGTGTTCATAAAGATCTACTTGTTAGTTAACGTTTGATGTGATGCCTTATGCTCCGAGGTATTCATTTGTATTCAAAGTGCAGAGTCCCCTCCTGTGTTATTGTGTTGTAGGATAACAAAGTGAGTGGAGTGACATGCTGCTCTCGCCTCCTGGGATGCTCTTATCTGTCTCCCTGGGTGCTGCCCAAGCCCTGGGTGCGCACTGAGCCCCTGTGTTCCCAAGATGAGTTCCTGATCCTGGGGAACCGGGCGCTGTTTGAGAGGGTGTCCTACCAGGAGGCTGTGTGCACCGTGCAGGCCGTGAGGGACCCCCGCGCAGCTGCCAAGAAGCTCTGCACGCTGGCCCAGAGCTACGGCTGCCGGGACAATGTGGGGGCGGTGGTGGTGTCCCTGCACATCGGGGAGGACAGCTGTACCTGTGAGCCCCCTCACGCCAGTACTGGTACTGAACCCCGGGGACCCCCTCCAACACCCCTCCCCGTCACTGCTCCCCCAGGGGACCCGGCCACGCCCTCCTCCAGCAGTGGCATCGCTTCAGAGTTCAACAGCGAGACTTCGGCCTCGGAGGTGGGGAGTGAGGCGGGCTCCACGGCCTCTGACGAGCACCCCTCTGGCCCCACAGTCCGACCTGAGAGGCGCTGTAGTCTCCACCCTGCAGCCACGCTCTGTGCCCCCGCGGGACCCGGCTCAGCTGGAGTAGGGGGGCCCCACCCTGTCCTGTTCCAGCGCCAGCCCTCCTGTGCCACCTTCTCCAGTAACCAGTCTGACAACGGGCTGGACAGTGATGACGAGGCTCCACTAGAGGGGGTCATCTCCAATGGGAGCAAGCTGGAGGTGGAGGTGGACATCCACTGCTGTGCTTTCCAGATCCGTTCTGGGCCAGCCGCGAGCCCAAAGGACCACAACCTGGACAAGACACGCTCAGACTACCCCAACGGAAAGATGCGTCGTCAGAACAGCGTGGTGGTGTCAGCCACTAATGGCTGCCTGCTGGCTGTGTGTGGCAGAGAGATCTCGGACCTAAAGAAGTCCCCCTCTACCTCCAGCCTCTTTGGGAAGAAGCTTTCCAACGGCTCCGTGGTGGCCCCGGAAGATAGCCACAACCTCATCGAGGTAGCCCTGGAAGCCCCAAAGAAGAAGTCGGGTTACTTCACTGCCCCTGCCCAGCAGGACCCCGAGGACCAGCTGGTAGTGCCTCCCAGTCTAGAGCAGGATGTTAGGGAACAGCTGAGGGGCCAGAGCCCTATGGTCCCAGGACCTCCACCCCCTTTCACACCCCCCTCCATCAGAGACCCTGTGTGGGACCACCCCCACCCCCCTGCTCCCATGCTGCCCCAGCGGGACCTCGCCCCTAACCCTATCCCTGCCCTACAGCAGGAAGTTTATGATACTGCCCTCTAGAGGGGGCCAGAGCACAGCGCCACCCTGTGGTAGTTCTGTGACAGTGCCATACCAGGGGGGCAGAGGAGGTCTCTCTGGCACAGGTGGGATATTCCAGTTCAAGTTTCCATTCAGCTCTGTCATGAAGACCAGATGGACATGTGGGGCCTTGACTGTTCATACATGAATGCGTTACGTCACGTTAGACGTAGAGAGGTGCTTAGCGAACTGTCTGATGAACCTGGTGGAACTGTCTGAGTATCAGAGCTGAACAGGCACTGAAGTCACCAACCATGAAAATAGGTTGTGAAAAGAAGGGGGCCACCGGAGGCCAAAATACCCCAGCCTGAACTAGAATACCTCATGCGTTTTAGACTGCAGAACTTGTTTGCAACATTTCCCTTTACTTGGAAGGAAGGTCAAATAGTGAAATGGTAGAATAATCCATTTGAGTGTGTTATCATTCCATTGCTGGGGGCTGCAGGGGCTCCTAGATCCCAGGGACAAGTCCTGTGACCAAAAGGTGAAAAAGTGCCTACTGTAGATGACTCAGCCCCAGATGTCCCTGCCTCCCTGCCTGTGTGTGTATGGAGGGGGGAGGGGACACACATCAGTATTAACCCTGGAATAGGACATCACTGTGTGACAGCGTCCTCCAGGGGCCACCAATGGTACAGCCACTTCTCGCGCTCTCTCTTTCTGTCTGTCTGTATATATATCCTACTTTATCTCCCTCTCTAACCTGTTGACTGCACAATGGCTGGCAGGACTGGAAACTGGGCTGACTGGCCTTACTCTGTGGCACAAGGATTCAGACTGTGTATGCTAGAGGCAGGTAGGAACATAACAGCAGGCGATAAAAAAACGAATCTAATTTTTATTTACTAAAAAAACTAAGAAGTGACCCTTTCTATCAACACCATAATCCTCTATATGGGAAATACAGTTAGTATCTATATACACATTTAGTCTGAGCAGTGTAGTGCAGAACCACATAGTGGTGTAATCACAAGGCCAGCTTGGCCTAGTCCCAGCATCAGGATGCGTATCCATTTGGAAACCATTGAAGCCTTGCTGGGAGGAATAATACAGAAAATAACATTCAAAAGTAGCATCAAGCTCTCATAAAAAGGCAAACGCAAAATAACATAACAGTGCATTGCTCACCTGTACAGAACCAATATGGCATAGTGCTTCAAAACCATTATTGTAACACTGTATCCGTGACAGTGCATGGTCAACAAATTTTAACAGAAAAAGTCATTATATTAATTATGTTTAATGGGCAACATGAGTGGTGACAATGAAGACGAAACAATTGTTCACGATGTTCATATCTCAAAGACGCTACAATGCACACCAGATCCTGTACAGTAATCATTATAAGTGATGGGTGAAAAAACATGTTCTTCACATTATTCGGGTGCCATCATTTAAGGAGTCCAGATACTGTGAGATGTGTAGCCCCTTTTTCTTTCGTTTTTCTAGTTTCACGCTTGTTGTACCCAGGAAATTGTGCAAAATCTCTCCAGTGACCAACATATCGAAAGTGTTTTTTAGGGTTTGAGAATCATTCTGTTCCCATCATTCCATTAGCTTCAGTCAACTGAACAAAATATCCATGTTTAGTGTACTAAAATGAGGATGTAACATGGTATATTATTTTACATGTATATGAAAAGTATGCATGTTGTGAAAGTCTATTTTAATCATGCAGTTTGCATAATTCCTTTGGAGCCTATAGATATAGCTGGTTGATGCTCTTCATTTTAAGTCAGTGACTGGCGAGAGAAAGACTAAAAATAATTGAAATAATTAGATATTTCATTCTCATAGATCTACTGACAGATTCAATAGGGGTATGTGGGATATCTGGTGGTGATAACTATGAATTGCCTCAAATGTTAGTTCTATATCAGTGAATATCACCAGTGTACTCTACCACCGCTACCACCTACTGTATAACAGATTCAGAACAAGCACAGTGTGTTTTTGTTGGCAGGACAGAAAAGCTCATTGTTGTCTTGGCGACAATAAGGGCTGGTTTGAGTAAGAGGGGTGGTGTGAAGCTCACATGAGTGGCAACACCAAACCATTTCAACAGGTGGGTGGATGACTGGATGGGGTATTGTGAAGGAACAACGTTTCAAGAGGAATGTAAGGACACCTGACCTAATGCTGAGGAGGATGTTCTCTTACTCTTCTTTCACAGTGTGGAGACAAGCCTTTGTCTGTTCCATATGTTTCTAATCTGTCAGAGGACCCTTGGTTAATACCATCCAACCAATGAGGAAAACGGGTTTATCAGATTACGTTTATGTGGAATTTTAGCAAAAATGAGCAAAGCACTTTTGTGTCCCGAGAAGAGTGAAAAAACTAAAGTATTGAGTGTAAGCCATTCGTTTTGCATCAGAATTTGAGTTCAGACTTTATTTGGGGCATTTGCTAATGGTTTTAGTGTTGCTAAGGTATGGAGTGGCCCTGACTTTTATCTAGCACAGACATTGTGAAATATGCCCGTCATGGACATTGCTTTGAATAAAGGCATCTGCATAATATGGGTCAGTTGACTGTGAATATGACATTTCTATAAAGTTGTACTTTAAGTTGCAATGTTAGAGGATAGTATAACACTAATTGACTCATCATTGATATAACAAAGCTGCAGACCAAAATCTACCACCCTTCCCCTTTGTGCCAAACTGCCTAACCCTAACCCATTTTAGAGAGGACAACTTTCTGACTTAGTAAGAGAGGGCTTGTGGTCTGACAAGAGAATGACTGGGATGTGTTCCTAGATGCCACTGTGAGAAGGCTGGTGGCATGGTTGTAATACTTACCATAGCTGCTTAGCTAGCTACAACCCACTCTATGCTTGTTCATAGCCTTAATTGCAGCGCTGCCAGTCCTAATGATGATGGGGACTGTCTTTTTCTGTTGGTTTTATTTCCTTTAGCGGAGCTGGTTTTGCCCACGTGGCAAGGTCAGGAGCATATAACACGGCAATATTTTGCATTATTTTCTCCAAATTGCAGAGGGAGCAATGTAACGTTTCAAGCTAGTAGAACAAGGATTGGGACCAGAGGGGTGGATTCTAAAGGTTTAGTAGAATTGGCAGTATTTTAGATGCTCAAAAACCTCACAGCTGCTTCGAAATGGCTATTTACTTCATCCTTAACGTTCAAGACTGGGTTGATTGGTGAATTTGCCTTTCTAAAGCCTGCTTGCTTATAATATGAGATGTATTACATACAATTGAAGTTGGAAGTTTACATACACCTTAGCCAAATACATTTCAACTCAGTTTTTCACAATTCCTAACATTTAATCGTAGTAAAAATTCCCTGTCTTAGTTAGGTCAGTTCGGATCACCACTTTATTTTAAGAATGTGAAATGTCAGAATAATAGTAGAGAATGATTTATTTCAGCTTTTATTTCTTTCATCACATTCCCAGTGGTTAGAAGTTTACATACACTCAATTAGTATTTGGTAGCATTGCCTTTAAATTGTTTAACTTGGGTCAAACGTTTCAGGTAGCCTTCCACAACTTTCCCTCAATAAGTTGGGTGAATTTTGGCCCATTCCTCCTGACAGAGCTGGTGTAACTGAGTCAGGTTTGTAGGCCTCCATGTTCCCACACGCGTTTTCAGTTCTGCCCACAAATGTTCTATGGGATTGAGGTCAGTGCTTTGTGATGGCCTATTTTGTGAAGTGCACCAGTCCATCCTGCAGCAAACCGTAGTCTGGATTTTTTATGGCGGTTTTGGAGCAGTGGCTTCTTCCTTGCTGAGCGGCCTTTCAGGTTATGTCGATATTGGACTCGTTTTACTGTGGATATAGATACTTTTGTACCCATTTCCTCCAGCATCTTCACAAGGTCCTTTGCTGTTGTTCTGGGATTGATTCGCACCAAAGTATGTTCATCTCTAGGAGACAGAACACGTCTCCTTCCTGAGCGGTATGTTGGCTGCGTGGTCCCATGGTGTTTATACTTGCGTACTATTGTTCGTACAGATGTACGTGGTACCTTCAGGCATTTGGAAATTGCTCCCAAGGATGAACCAGACTTGTGGAGGTCTACAGTTTTTTTCTGAGGTTTTGGCTGATTTCTTTTGATTTTCCCATGATGTCAAGCAAAGAGGCAATGAGTTTGAAAGTAGGCCTTGAAATACATCCACGGGTACACCTCCAATTGACTCAAATTTTGTAAATTAGCCTATCAGGAGCTTCTGAAGCCATGACATTCCTAGCTGTGCACAATCAACTTAGTATATGTAAACTTCTGACCCACTGGAACTGTGATACAGTGAATTATAAGTTAAATAATCTGTCTGTAAACAATTGTTGGGAAAATGACTTGTGTCATGCACAAAGCAGATGTCCTAACCGACTTTCCAAAACTATAGTTTGTTAACAAGAAATTTGTGGAGTGGTTGAAAAACTAGTTTTAATGACTTCAACCTAAGTGTATGTAAACTTCTGACTTCAACTGTAAGTTTTATTCACTTATTTTGTTCCAACTTCGGACAAAATCTGCTCTTCAAATGTTCAAACACTGTTTAAAGCACTTTGTACATAGGGAGATATATATATTCAAAGATTGATATTTGAGTATTATGTGAGATATTTATAAAAAAATGCACATTAACTCATAGGGCTTGAGTTGTCGTTGTTGTGGCTTCTGTCAGCCAAACATATAATGTCTTCTCTAAGAGAAAGTATCCAATAGAAGTGCTAATAATTCAAAGTGAAGTGTGAGAGAATTACAAAACTGCTTTTTCTGGTGGATGCAAGTTTGTCTTTTAGCACAAAGATAGGCATTGTTCTTCCTTGTTCAAGTCTTAAGGCTTTTTTGTATTGAGTCATTCTGCTTCCATGAGAGGAACAGCAGCTGGTGTTGTGGGGTGAAAGATCCTGGCTCCTTCTAGGGATGATAAGTGGCAGAAAGCAGGCATTTTGAATATTGCTTTGTTTGCTAACGGAAGCCACCTGCTGTGCCTCAGGCGGTAACACAGGTACATGTACGCACCACAGGTGTGGGTTTGCCCTCCACCCTGAGCATTTCAGGACAGACTAAAGAAACAGATTTGAACTTGCACACATCTGACATTTTCATATGGCATTTAAGTTGAGAAAATAAGAACAGTATGAAGAGGTGATTGTCTTTTATGTGGTTGGTGGAACAAGAGAATTCAAAGCTCTCATAATCCTCTTAATGAACAGGAAGTTGGACTTCAAATACACTACACAATGTAGATGATTATGAACATGATTTCCCTCACATCAAATATGCAAAGTGTCACCTGTTTATATTACTCACAGGTTACACACCTGACCTGAAAATAGGAGGATCCTTTTTTCTTAACTATGGAAATGAGTAGGAACTGAGCATTCTTGTCTGTGTGTGCGTATGCGTGTGTGTGAGAATGGTGAAGTGCAGTGTTCTGCCATCGTGTGCGTTTTTACCTTTTGTCAACTCTTTCTACACAGTGGTCCATGTAGAAAAGTTGATCAAGAGGCTCCATAATTGGGCCCTAGTTTGCCAAGTGGGGACCAGCAACACACTACTAAGCTCTGTGCGTTCCAAATGCACCCATGTTATGTGTTCTAGCAGCCAAAAATGCATTCCAAATGTAAGAACATGCATCTGCAAATCCTTAGCCAATTATTATTTGCTATTTTGTTTACAGTCAACTCTCCCTTGCTTTTGTAAAGAACCAAAAAGTTGACTGCTACTAACAAGAGCTAGAAACAATATTGATTGAGAAGGTCATTAACCTAGATAGAGGAATAAATGTGCCTGTACATATGCATACCGTACGTATGGCTACAGTAAGATGGGGCACAGAGTAACAGATCAAGGTGACATCACAATGATGGCAAAGTATTCCCTTTAATTATTTAGTAGAGGAGATCAAGTACTGTTCATGATCTGAGTGCACCATAATCCTATGTAAATACAGCTGTGTGTGTGTGGGTATGCATATTTAAGTAGGTTATTGTGTCAATGCTTTTCTGATTCAGTTTAATCCACTCTCTGTAAACACATGATGTTTTATTTCTCTTCTCAGAGGGAGAACATGCTGCCTGTTTGTCATTGCAGTCTGAGTGAGAACGTATGCATGTGTTGCTGTTATATTTAACGGAATGAATCTGGAAAGAATCTGATATTGAGGACGTTTCAATTGTTTAACATGTGACCAAAGTAGACATTGTTTGATCTCACCTTTCTTTCTGTACTTTCTTTTCTAGAGATGCTTGAATATTTTCTCTCAATGCCAAGAAGCTGAGGTTTATTTTTGTACATTGTTTCATGCAAATGTATAGGTCCTTCTCCACTAAAGTATCTAGAATAAAGGGATTCTATTGTATATCGTTGCATATTATGGTATTTTTATTTAAGATTCTAATTCGTGTATTTAATGTCTGAAGCATGCCATATATAAATGCCTATAAATATAAAATGTATACAGTGCATATATGTGATTACTTTCTACAAAATGTTAACATTGTTTGTAAGCCAAGGCATTGTTTTGAATATCTGGAACATATCTAATATTTTTGTTTATATTTTAGCATGTAGAAAACTGCTACAAATATTTGTATTCTGTTAAATATTTGTTGTAATTAGTTTGAGGATACCTTGTTTTATCATTTAGGAAAGGACTAACCATGAGCACTTTTGCTGTTTCAGCCAGAATTGTACTCCTTAAAATTTTCAGTGGGCGATGGTTTATTATTTCATTTGAGATGCTGCTATGACTAGTTTTGAGCAGAAAAGCTGTATTTTTAATTAACTTTCAGCCAAGTAGCAATAAAAATTTATACTGTGAAAAACCTGGGCCTTGGTGCATTTCTATCGTTTCCCTACTTTCTGATGATCGCATTGGCCAGACACTATCCACAGACGCAAACCCATGGTGTTTCTGATGATCGCATTGGCCAGACACTATCCACAGACACAAACCCATGGTCTTTCTGATGATCGCATTGGCCAGACACTATCCACAGACGCAAACCCATGGTGTTTCTGATGATCGCATTGGCCAGACACTATCCACAGACGCAAACCCATGGTCTTTCTGATGATCGCATTGGCCAGACACTATCCACAGACGCAAACCCATGGTGTTTCTGATGATCGCATTGGCCAGACACTATCCACAGACGCAAACCCATGGTGTTTCTGATGATCGCATTGGCCAGACACTATCCACAGACGCAAACCCATGGTGTTTCTGATGATCGCATTGGCCAGACACTATCCACAGACGCAAACCCATGGTGTTTGATGATCGCATTGGCCAGACACTATCCACAGACGCAAACCCATGGTGTTTCTGATGATCGCATTGGCCAGACACTATCCACAGACGCAAACCCATGGTCTTTCTGATGATCGCATTGGCCAGACACTATCCACAGACGCAAACCCATGGTGTTTCTGATGATCGCATTGGCCAGACACTATCCACAGACGCAAACCCATGGTGTTTCTGATGATCGCATTGGCCAGACACTATCCACAGACGCAAACCCATGGTGTTTCTGATGATCACATTGGCCAGACACTATCCACAGACGCAAACCCATGGTCTTTCTGATGATCGCATTGGCCAGACACTATCCATAGACACAAACCCATGGTGTTTCTGATGATCGCATTGGCCAGACACTATCCACAGACGCAAACCCATGGTGTTTCTGATGATCACATTGGCCAGACACTATCCACAGACGCAAACCCATGGTCTTTCTGATGATCGCATTGGCCAGACACTATCCACAGACGCAAACCCATTGTATTTCTGATGAAAGCATTGGCCAGACACTATCCACAGACGCAAACCCATGGTGTTTCTGATGATCACATTGGCCAGACACTATCCACAGACGCAAACCCATGGTCTTTCTGATGATCGCATTGGCCAGACACTATCCACAGACGCAAACCCATTGTATTTCTGATGAAAGCATTGGCCAGACACTATCCACAGACGCAAATCCATGATGTTTCTGATGATCGCATTGGCCAGACACTATCCACAGACGCAAACCCATGGTGTTTCTGATGATCGCATTGGCCAGACACTATCCACAGACGCAAACCCATGGTGTTTCTGATGAAAGCATTGGCCAGACACTATCCACAGACGCAAACCCATGGTGTTTCTGATGATCGCATTGGCCAGACACTATCCACAGACGCAAACCCATGGTGTTTCTGATGATCGCATTGGCCAGACACTATCCACAGACGCAAACCCATGGTGTTTCTGATGATCGCATTGGTCAGACACTATCCACAGACGCAAACCCATGGTGTTTCTGATGATCGCATTGGCCAGACACTATCCACAGACGCAAACCCATGGTGTTTCTGATGATAGCATTGGCCAGACACTATCCACAGACGCAAACCCATGGTGTTTCTAATGATCGCATTGGCCAGACACTATCCACAGACGCAAACCCATGGTGTTTCTGATGATAGCATTGGCCAGACACTATCCACAGACGCAAACCCATGGTGTTTCTGATGATCGCATTGGTCAGACACTATCCACAGACGCAAATCCATGATGTTTCTGAGCTGCATTACAGAAACCGTTTACCATTTCAGAACCAAATGGAAGCAAACATAGCAAAACAAGAGTTTTATTGGATCAATTCAGGTAGATCCATCCCCGTTCGCTTTCGTTTAAGTAGCGTTTTGCAACAGAATCTGCGCAATGAATACACCCCTGCTCTCTTTGCTCTGCTCAGATTTATGTTTTCAGTCCCACAGAGACCACAAACAATAACTATTCTTCTACAAGGTAAAATGGAGATATTCTAGGCAAGAGGGTTCATGAGGAAGAGGAATACATCTGTTTAAGATGTTTATTAGTAAAGAACAATGTTTGACAGTGTAGATGTCTCACATCTGTAACATTTAGTAAAACAAGTGCGGTTTTTGAAGTCACAAATGTACAAAATTGCTCTTTGTACAGTTAAACTTTTATCAATCACAGTTCATATAAAATACACTAGCATTTATAGCTGTTTGACCAAATTTGACCTCAACCCTACATTTTTTCCACTCTATTCACAGTGGGGGGATGAGCAAACCCCGTTATAAGTTACTATCTTCCATCGCTCTCAGTCTCTTCATCTCCCTCACTGCCCTGAAAGCACGGATGGCCAAGACCATTCCGAAGATGAAAACAATGACTCCAAGCACCCCGAAGAGGCCTCCAGCGATGTCTGCTCCATTGAGTGCACACGCAAAGCCCTGATGCCCTTTGCTCTTGTAGAGCGCTTCCCTCTCTGTACAGATGGGGTTGTCGTAGGTCTCCTGCAGCTTGATGAAGTAGAAGGCCAGGGCAGGGATGTAGCCCAGGCCGATCAGGAGGTTCACCAGGGCCTCACCCAGCAGCACAGGGGGCCAGCGGTAAGGCACTCTCAAAACCCCGAAAGCCAGAATGATGCAGGCATAAACCATCAAAGCCCCTCCACAGGCCATGCTGAAGATGTATGGAGGTAGCTTGAGCTGGTGGAACAGTTTGTCCAGCTCCTTGACCCTGTCTGCGTCGGCTCCAGTGAAAGCCTGTGCTCCTCCATAGTAGTACTGGTAGAGACCCCCGAGGCTGGCCAGGTCCCGGTAACCCCCGGAGTTACTGTAGGACACTCCTGAGCAGATGACTATCAGCAGGTTTACAAAGACCTCCATTATCTGGCATAGACCTGAACAAAACGGATCAAGAAAGAGCTAAATACATGACTTATCATACAGTAAGAGTCTGGGAGAAATCGAGCTGAGTTGAAGGTCAAGTTATACGTTTCACAAGAGAGGGAGGATTATGCGACAATGCAGCTAAATTGAGGTTGATCCGAGTTCAACCAACATGGTTGATGGTTAATTTCAGTGGGAATTTCACCTCAGAGGGAGATAGAACATACAGTATGCCATTGTGTGAATTAAACATACATCATGGATGAACAAACAATTTGGAGAAAGAAACCAAATACAAAAACTCCTAAATGTTGAGTAATACAGATATTATAACTCAAAACACCAATCCCCTCATAAATACCCTGTACCCTCCGAGAGGGTGATCATGTGGTTGGTAAGGTCATTCGCAACCTACCCAACTACATTCCTACTACAGGGGTGTAATCATTAGTTAAAAACATTTTGCAATGGAAACCGTTTATTCCCACCGAAATAGAGTTTATATTGGACAAATTCAGGTAGGTCCCTCCCCATTTGGTTCTGTTTGGTTCCGAGTGAATAAATCCCAGGACCAATCAAACAGAACAACGCCTACTACACCGTACCAACAAGACTCACACACAAAAACATTTCAGGTGTAAGTTGTTGCCGTTTGTTCTTTAATTTAAACATGACTTGCCTCTGGCTGTTAAGGCATATCTGAGGTTGTACAGAGCCTGTCTGTGTTGTGGCTCATAGTATTCCCCCACAGAGGGAGATGTGGAGGCTTCTGTATACCTGCAAAGACAAAATCACAAGTTGATGTCTGCTAAATCGTACATTGATACTACACCACAGAAACCCACCACACCACAACCCTCCTCCATAGCAGAGAGCAGGTTTTGTATTCAAGGGGTTCATATTTACTTTGGGCACCCCAAGAGTCAATGTGCCATTCAAACACAAGCAGACAGACATTACAAGGAGTCAATTCCAAACCAGTGAAACCGGAGACTTCTCACGCTGTACAGTATATGTGGTCAATAATACGGTAACATAATGATGCAGACTCAGATTTTCACTTTAAAATGTATGCCAAACAAAAACCAATGATTGGAAAGTTAAATAAATCATACAACTATATCCCCAAGGATGACTTTTCCTGTGTTTTATATACACAGTGTACGAAACATTAGGAACACCTGCTCTTTCCATGACAGACTGACCAGGTGAAAGCTATGATCCCTTATTGATGTCATCTGTTAAATGTACTTCAGTCAGTGTAGATGAAGGGGAGAAGACCGGTTAAAGATGGATTTTTAAGTCTTGAGACAATTGAGATATGGATTGTGGCATGTATACTATTCAGAGAGAATGGGCAATACGTAAGATCTAAGTGACGTTGAACGGGGTATGGTAGTAGGTGCCAGGTGCACCAGGTTGAGTGTGTCAAGAACTGCAACGCTGCGGGGTTTCTCACACTCAAAAGTTTCCCGTGTGTATCAAGAATGATCCACCACCCAAAGGACATCCAACCAACTTGACCCAACTGTGGGAAGCATTGCAGTCAACATAGGGCAGCCTCCCGGTGGAATGCTTTAGACACCACCTAGAATCCATGCATTGACGAATTGAGGCTGTTTTGAGGGCAAAAGGGGGTGAAACTCAATAATAGTAGTATTCCTAATAAAATAGTGTTCCTATTATTTTGTACACTGTATATTTCCACACTGAGGTTGGAATAATAATGTGAAATTGTGAAAATTATGATAATGCCCTTTTAATGTTTTGGTGGGATGGAGTTTTGGCCTGCCTGGTGACATCACCAGATGGTAAATTAGTTAATAGACCAATAAGAAAGAGTTCCAAACCTCTCTGCCCATAGAGGGGTTAGTTGTTTAGCAACAAAACCAACATGTGCTCAACAATGCCCAGGATGGTAACTGTGGAAGCCACTCTGTGACAGTCAGATGGTCTCTTACGCTCTCTGTTGTCCTTGTTGACTACTGCCTCTGTGGTCAGGTGGTGCGTCCTTGTGAGAGTGAGGTGTCGTATCCCACTGTCTGCCAGAGTTGTCCTTCTCTCTGACCCTCCTGTCAGCTCCAGAGTCCTTCTCATCCCTGTATCTCTCGTCCATTTGGTCTCTCTTCCGCCGGTCTCTCTCTCTTTTCCTTTCCCGGTCTCTCTCTTCATGTGAGGAGCTTCCTCTGTCGTGAGTGTGGTCCCTCTCCCTGCTCTTGTTATACTCATCCCTCTCCTGGTATCTGCTTTTCTCTGGCATTGTCTGGTCTCTTGGCCACTTCTCTGAAAATGTATTCGAATGAACATTGCCGTGATCAATTGAGTATTAGTGTAAAGGTTTCATACCGATATCTCAGGGAGATCAGATGACAATCCCAATCTATTATTTGTGCATGTAGCCCTACTAAACATTGGTGGCAATGCTTGTTGGCACTAGTGACAGTTACCACGTGGCATTCCTCCGATTCAGAAATGACTACAGAGTAAAGATGGGGGTAATCTCTCCAGCAGTAATATATATATGGTCTGACTGTGACCCACGTCTTGGGTGGTTCTTACCCTACCAGGCAAAAACTGTCCAGGAGAAACCTGCCAAAAACCCACCCCTTCTGTCAATTGGCTCCTGGATGCTTCTCTTTTTATTGTCTCGTGACTATTTCCTCATTCTACGGGACGTAGTACCGCCCGGAGACACTGTGATACAGTTTACCCATGACTGCGACCCATAGAATGAGGAAGCAGTCTGGAGCCAATAGAGAGATGCATCCAGGAGCCACATGAAAGCGGGGCAGGTTTTGGGCGTGTTTTCCCTGGGTGGTTCCAACCTGGCCAGGATGGGAGTCACAGTCAGACCCATCTTGAATGATATCGCGATGATTCTGCACACAACTGAATACACGTTGAAAAACGTTGACTAACGTTTAAAACGTCAAACAAAATGCTGACACTGACTATCAACCTGGTCTCCGAGCCTTTCGTATTATTCTGTAAGTAAATCTGAGGTGCGCCATTTAGTATGACGTTTGGTATGGTTACATAAGAGAGATGGTTACTTAAGGCAAAACCGAAAGTATAACGCGAGAGTCTAGAAACCCAAATGTCACAACATATCATACGAAATGGGTGATGGACACCCACAAATGAATACATACCATACTAAATGGTGTGTTTCGGATTTACGTACAGAATAATACAAAATGCTCTGAGACCAAGTTGTGATTTGAGGGTTGAAGGCACTAGGGAATAAAGTTTGTTACTATATTTGATGAAGTTAAAAACATACAAGTTAACGTTACCTGTGACGAATTATAAGGGTCACGGGTATGCTGTGTGTTGAAGCGAACCAAACATTGAGATAACGAATTGATGAATGAAGAAAGAACAATTGACAATACCTCTTAATTCTGGTTCTTATCTGGATTAATTTGTTCGAATGATTGGATTCTTTACGTCTTTTACTTTTCCTGTATCTTGGGACGTCTTTCGTCTCCAAGCTCCTCCCTCTCACCTGTTCGCTCTATAGAACTCCACCCCTACCACAAAAACAGCATTCCGAGGGCATGGGACAAAGGTGTATAGTGTCGGTGGAAAAAGTGGTGTTTCAATTGTGAAGTTTTTGGGTGTCAGAGATTTTAGTGCAGAAGAACTACTGGGGGCTTTAAGAGAAGGGATTCCAGACTCCCAGGCAGGACGACTCTGTTGGTGCCAAAGTAGTGGGAAGGGAGGGGTGTTGGGGATAGATATCTATTAGTTAGATTGTGATTCACTTCACCCCCCCCCCACACACACACACTTCCCAGTTTATTTTTTACACATGTGCATGGATGGAATGTTGAATTAGCAATACAGTTTCGTTATAACAACACAATCGGTCTGTCCTAAATGATACCTAGCTGACAGCTCTTTTAGCTCCTACTCAAGCTGTCAAACGTTCACTACTATACCCTCCTACCCCGACGTAAACGCACGCGTTCCCAGAGCACACTAGCCATCCGCGGCGCGCGCAGGCCAGAAGCAAGGAGGCGAGACAGAAATGGCGGCGACGGCGGGGGAAGCAGCGTGATATGCTGTAGCAATAAAACAACCTTAAAATACAACTGTCAGTCCATTGTCGAGAAAATGAAAAAGATGTCGAATTAGGCTGTCTTTTGTAATAATTATTACAAAAAACGAACACCTTCCCCGGAGAACGTCCATCTTCTGATTGGAAAAGAGAATCTCACAGGGAGCATGGCTTCTCAGAGTAACGTTAACCAGGTAACGTTACAACTATTCACGCTGCTGATACGCCTAGAATTTCACATTTGACATAAGATTCATGGAAAAAGTAGTCTTAAGTAAAATATTGTTAGATTTCTTGATGTGTTTCTTGGCCACAATATAGTGGTAACTCGCGTCATAGAGACGTGTGATGATAAATGCTTGCTAATGCTGCCCTAAAAAGCCTATTTCCCCATTGAAACACCAGCATGGTACAGGCCCGAGGAGCCTCCATTCAAATTAGCCAACAGTACTCGAAGTAGGGTTAGTTGAAAATCTAAAAATTGGCAAAAATCGTGATCACGTTTTGGGTTGAGAAAACAACATTCGAAAGACTCGAACAGTTGTAATTTTCCTTTGACAATTTGTAGTTGTTGAAAAATGCTGCGTGTATGTGCATGGCCCACCTGCTCTGGCTGATGCGACAGGCCTGCTTATCACAGTGCATTTTTGAATAACTGGTTGTTAGCTAGCATCGCATTTAGATACGAGTAATGTTAAAAAGTGCCGACGAGTTATAAGCAAGGAATTCATAAAGTTGTATACGGTCAAACGTAAACTTTAATTGATTTGTCTGGCCAGCTAGCTACCTAGCTTCATGTAGCTAGCTGGACAACGAGCCAGAGTTCGTGCGGACGCAGGTGGTGTGGCTAATAATTTAGCTACTAACTACACTGGGCCTGATCAGAGGCGGTTTATGTATATTTCCGAATCTGTACCATTCATAATTATGCAAACGGTTCGGAGCTTGCGCGTTGTGTACTCCGTTTTTGATGTCCCCTTTAGAGCGCGTAGCTAGTTGTGCTGCTTTCAAGGGAAGCTGACTCATGTGGACAGACCTCCATGATCTGTTTAGCTGTAATGACTTGTCACGGCCTGAAGTCGTAACTACTAGCTAGGTAGCTAGCTATCTATCCTACATTGAAAGGTAGCTAGCTAGGGTAGCCTAGTGGTTAGAGCGTTGGACTAGTAGTTGGACTAGTAGTTGGACTAGTAACCGAAAGGTTGCAAGTTCGAATCCCCGAGCTGACAAGGTACAACTCTGTCGTTCTGTCCCTGAACAGGCAGTTAACCCACTGTTCCTAGGCCGCCATTGAAAATAAGAATTTGTTCTTAACTGACTTGCCTAGTAAAACAAAGGTAAAATGTTTAAAAAATATATTTTGCTCGTGTATAACATTAGCTAGCTAGCTAGACATGGCTGTATACATCCATGTAGCAAGCTTGCCTGCTGTGGACCAGGCTAGTGAATTTCTAAATCCACCAACCTATGGAACATCCTTTTTTAATTCAGGAAATGGTAATCTGGAATGTTGAATAAAATAAAATTTGAGCCTACTGTACCGGTTGTCTCCGTGGGCAGGAATGAGACTATAATATAGATATATATAGATGCATGTATACTTGCCAAGCTCTGTGCACGTTTTTAACATGGTTTTGTGCATGTCAGGTGATAGAAATCTGAACACACTACCAGTACTTTGAAAAGTTGGTTTAATAATACTTTCCTGTGGATATATTGTATAATTCCTGTCCATATAAGGAGAGCCACGCAGATAACCGGTTGAGTGGGTTCAATTTAAATTGTATTCACCATTCTAGCTTGTAGAGGACCGTTTCCTGAATTAAACACATATGTTCCAGACCTTGGTGGATTTAGTAGGCCGTCATTGTAACTGACTTGCCTAGTTAAATAAAATGTTTTTTAAAAGCTAGAAATTCACCTTTCTGCTCCCCGGGCTAGTTAGTAGTGCTAAGCGATTAAAAGAAAAGTTGGTTATTTTTCATTTTTTTAAACAACTAATTGACCGATGACGGTTCAATTATTTTAATTCCAATTTTTGAGCCCTGTGCATTTTCTGTAGAGATAAATGGAATAAAGTCTGAACTGTGTGACGTAGTAGGGAGTTGTAGTTTTCAACAGGCTAATATACTACGTACTTTGGTGCTGAAAACATGGTGATTTGAGTATGATGACCATAATCTATTGTGCCAGCCTACTTTTCCATTCTGTTTGGAGCTCTGAGCAATAATAAAAACGAAATGGAGCTGACACGAAGACTAAGCGAAGAGAGAATGTGCAATTGAGAGGGGTAGAAACAGTTTCGAGGTATCTCTACCTGAAAATACATGACCTAAGGGATCGATGGTTGGTATTCAGCATTCAAAAGTATGCCTTATTTCCTTTGAATAACTACTAAAATTGTGGTTTTTGTAGCATAGGCCACAGATCTATAGAGATTGATGACTTGAAATTAAATAGTAATCAAATATTGTATTAAAGTAATGCGAATACATTATGGTTGATAAGTAGTAATATACAGTCAGTTCCATTCATTGTTTTTTATTTTTATTTTATTCTGTTACAGTGTTCAACCTGCATAATTCTTTGGGACGTTAAATGCACTATCGAAGATCGAGAGTGTTTCTTAATAAACACCACTCACCTCAAAAAGCACTAATCGCACAGCACTACTATGTTGTAAATATCATAGCTAGCTAGCAGCTTAGCTTCGTGCTATTATTCTACCATAGCTATTACTGTTACAACTTTCCATTGCTTATGTCTGCTTGAGATCTAGTGTTGGCTAGCAGCTTCTTAGTTAGCAACAAGGGTTCTCAAAGTGGGGTCTTCTAAGATATTAGCTTTGAAGGTGCAACAACACAAACATCTCTGCCACATGACAAAATGTGTAGATTGCAGGAAATTAGCTTAAACTGCAAAATTATCTTCGATGCCAAGAGACGGGCCTTTAAAATGGTTCTTCCCAGGGCCCGAGACTTGGTTCATCTGACCATGCACAACCAAAGTCATAAAACTCAGTGTAAGCTGTTTAAAAAAAATATTTAGTTCTGTTTATGAGGGCGTCCCACATTAATTTTGGGGTGGCAGGTAGAATAGTGGTTAGAGCGTTAGGACAGTTTATTTTTTATTTTTTTCACCTGGCCAAGATAAAGCATAGCAATTTGACACATACAACAACAGTTGCACATAGAATAATCAAAACATAGTCAATAATACAGTAGACCAAAAGACAACAAAGTCTATATACAGTGAGTGCAAATGAGGTAAGTTAATTAAGGCAATAAATAGGCCATGGTGGCGAAGTAATTACAATATTGTGATTAAACACTGGAATGGTAACGCTCTAACCACTAGGCTACCTGCCACCCCAAAATTAATGTGGGACCCCCTCATAAACAGAACAACTCAAGATGAATGTGCAAGTAGAGATACTGGGGTGCAAGGGAGCAAGATAAATAAAAAAAAATACCGTATGGTGATGAGGTAGGTAGATGGGCTGTTTACAGGTGCAGTGATCTGTGAGCTGCTCTGACAGCGGGTGCTTAAAGCTAGTGAGGGAGATATGAGTCTCCAGCTTCAGAGATTTTTGCAGTTCGTTCCAGTCATTGGCAGCAGAGAACTGGAAGGAACAGTAACCAAAAGGTTGCTGGATCAAATCCTGGAGCTGACGAGGTAAAAATCTGTTGTTCTGCCCTGAACAAGGCAGTTAATTGTTCCCCGGAAGGCCATCATTGTAAACAAGAATTTGTCCATAACTGACTTGCCTAGTTAAATAAAGGTTGAAGTAAATAAAAACCTACTTTCACAAAACGGGTCGCCTGGTGAAAAAAGTTTCAGAGCCCCTGGTTTACAATACAAGGAATGGCAGACGTTTCAAATTTGAGGGTATAATCTACAGTGCCTTCAGAAAGTATTTACACCCCTTGACTTGTTCAGCATTTTGTTACAGCCTGAATTTAAAATGAATTACATTGAGATTATAACCCATAATGTCAGTGGAATTATGTTTTTATAAATTAATTTATATGAAAAGCTCAATGTCTTGAGTCAAGTATGGTGTAGTTATTAATTCCACTTTGGATGTTGTATCAATACACCCAGTCACTACAAAGATACAGGCATCCTTCCTGAACCCAGATTTTACCATGGTGACTTTAAAACAGTTTAATGGCTGTGACGGGAGAGAACTGAGGATGGATTAACAACGTTGTAGTTACTCCACAATACTAACCTTATTGATAGACTGAAAACAAGGAAGCCTGTACAGAATAAAAATGTTCCAGAACATGCATCCTGTTTGCAACAAGGCACTAAAGTAATACTGCAAAAAAATGTGGCAAAGCAATTTACTTTCTGTCCTCAATACAAAGTGTTATGTTTGGGATAAATCAAATACAATATATTACTGATTACCACTAGATTACCACTATATTTTCAAGCATAGTGGTGACTGTATCATGTTATGGGTGTGCTTGTAATCATTAAGGACTGGGGAGGTTTTTTTTAGGATAAAAAGAAGCGGAATGTACCTAAGCACAGGCAATATCCTAGAGAAAGCCTGGTTCAGTGTGTTTTCCACCAGACACTGGGAGATGAATTCACCTTTCAGCTAGACAATAACCTAAATCTAAAGCCAAATATAAATACTGGAGTTGCTTATCAAGACGACGGTGAATGTGCCCGAGTGGCCGAGTTACAGTTTTGACTTAAATTGGCTTGAAATACTATGGCAAGACCTGAAAATGGTTCTCTAGCAATGATCAACAACCAATTTGAATTTTGAAAAGAATAATGGGCAAATGTTGCACAATTCGGGTGTGGAAAGCTTTTACACTTACCCAGAAAGGCTTGCAGATTTAATTGCTGCAACAGGGGATTCTAACACAGGAATCTCCCACCCTGTTCCTGGAGAGCTAACTTCCATTACGTTTTTGCTCCAACCCTAGTTGTAACTAACTTGATTAATATTCTCATCCAGCTAATTATTAGAATCGATGTGCTAGATTAGGGTTGGTGTGAATTTACAGGACAGTAGCTCTCCAGGATCAGAGTTGGAGAACACTGTTTTAACATGCTGTTGAATCTAATCAATATGTTTTACAAATGTTAGAATTCTTCCACTTTGACAGACTATTTTGTGTAGATCGTTTACAAAAAATGACAAATCAATTTGAATCCCATTTTTGTAACAACAAAATGTGGAGAAAGTCCACGGGTGTGAATACCAGCTAACTAGTTAGTACATTTCTTGTTGGCCTATTGGTAATCTGTCATAAGGTCCATGTTTGTCCATCTACTAAGTGTTTTTAATCCTACTCAACCATTTTCAACAATGGTGGTTTATAGCGACGCTTAAGATGAATAGCTAGCTTACTACCTAGCTAGCATGCTTGCTCATCCACAGACATTTAACCTCTTGCTCCTACCTGACACGCAGGCGTCCCATCTAGACATCTGGAAATGCAAATGCGCTACGCTAAATGCTAATTGTACTAGTTAAAACTCAAACGTTCATTAAAATACACATGCAGGGTATTGAATTAAAGCTACACTCGTTGTGAATCCAGGCAACAAGTCAGATTTTTAAAATGCTTTTCGGCGAAAGCATGAGAAGCTATTATCTGATAGCATGTAACACCCCAAAAGACCCGCAGGGGACGTAAACAAAATAATTAGCATAGTCGTCGCTACACAAACCGCACAAATAAAATATAAAACATTCATTACCTTTGACCATCTTCTTTGTTGGCACTCCTAGATGTCCCATAATCACTATTGGGTCTTTTTTTCGATTAAATCGGTCCATATATAGCCTAGATATCGATCTATGAAGACTGTGTGATAAATGAAAAAAAATAGCGTCTTATAACGTAACGTCATTTTTTTTAAATGAAAAAAGTTGACGATAAACTTTCACAAAACACTTCTAAATACTTTTGTAATGCAACTTTAGGTATTAGTAAACGTTAATAAGCGATCAAATTGATCACGAGGCGAAGTATATTCTTTAGCTGTCCGTCTGGAAATAATGTCCGGGTAAATCTCAACCAAAATATCCGGTCGGAGACCGGAAGAACTGCGCTGCCTTGCGTCTGTTTGACCAAGAAACAAATAGTAGGCAAATGACAAGACTCTAACGTGTGGAAGCTGTAGTTATTGCAACCTCAGCCCCATTAAATGTGGTTCACCTTTATCAATGGGTTCAAGTCGCGCATGGATATATTTTTCAATTTTCAGTGATCAGATTTTCCTGCACTTTTCGATGAAACGCACGTTCTGTTATAGTCACAGCCGTGATTTAACCAGTTTTATAAACGTCTGAGTGTTTTCTATCCACACATACTAATCATATGCATATACTATATTCTTGGCATGAGCAGCAGGGCGCTGAAATGTTGCGCGATTTTTAACAGAATGTTCGAAAAAGTAGGGGGTAGGAGTAACAGGTTAAATCAATACAGAGTCGGCCTAAACTAGATGTCAAATTCCCATTGTGCCATAGGGTCCACCCCACCAGGGCTGGTGAATGTAAGAAGACTATCTAGCTGGCTGGCTTGGGGTTTAAGTTTAGGTGCATGTGTGAAACTGTATATCTCACTGAAGGGGTGAAATATTAAACCATTGATCTAAGGGAGGTAGTTTTGTTCTGAGTTGGCTGTTTTTGCTCCTGATGTGTCCACTGCCCTACCATTTGATATTCTTAATATAAAGCTCTGGTATCAGGGATTGAATGCACGTAATGGAGACATTCATTTATGATTCACAATAAAATAAAATTTTACACTATAGATTGTCTCTGAGCATAGAAGCAAATTGATTGAATGCCCATTGCAGATAATTGAATGTACCTGCAATGTATGGGTTGTGCACAAGGAGCAGCAGAAAACACATCTTTGCTTTATGACTCAGGGATTCTAGATTGAAGCAAATGGTAGAGGAATGGTAGCTGTTGGACACCGTTCCACACCACAGCGGTGGGTTGTCTTGAGTGTTGCATACCAAAGTATCATCACAGTATTTTCCAAGTTAATAAATTAATGCTAGGAGTCTTCAGCTGAGTAAATGCTTCCATGTATTGTGGACGTCAAGCATAAAATGGTTCATGGGCCTGTATAGTTTCTACCTTAGTATATTGTACTGTGCATTTGTGAAAGTGTTATGGTTAATTTCCAAGCATGAATCTGATATGCTGGTGGTGGCCTTCATCTTTTGAATGGTGAGCTCCTGATTCAATATTATGGAAATGGCACATGAGGCTCAGAGTTGCCTGGCTGGTAAGGTATTTTTCTGAACAGCAGGGTGGAGCTGTGTTTAAAGAGCTGGGCTTGCCTTCCCATTTGTCTTACTCTTGAAAGATCCTGCAACACAATGGCCTCAGAGAATACCATCCGCTGTTGGTAGTGTTTGAATAACATCGCCCGCTATTAAAGTGTCTCTTACGTGAATAAATTATAGTCGTCTTCTCTGTCATGTCTCTACTCAATGTTTTTTCAGTTCTTGGGCGTCACTCACTGTCAGCTCATTTATTCATAAGAATGTAATACACAAGCCCCGACATGCATCCATCATTGGTTTATTCAAAACGTGTTTGACCTTATTTGTAGTGTTACATATTCAAGGAATGCCAAGTTTGCTAATAGTGACTTTTTGCATTCCAATTTGTGAGGCCTTGCAAGGCTGGCTGAGTCCCAGTCCAATAGGGAAGACTGAGTAGTGATGAGGTAGTCCCAGTTCTTGTAGGTATATGGGGTAGTGGATTGTTATTCTATGCATCAGGTGGGAGTTGGTCATGTCTGGTAACTTGAAATTCCAGTGAAACAACTTGTTTGACTGGCTCTTATCAGCTTGTCTGCCGTTTGACATATTTTCTCTCAATATACCCCCACCTCTCTAAGCCATCTGCCCCATCCACTTCCTTAAACCCTTCTTCCACATAAAGCACATTTTGGATGTCGTTTTGTTAAACAGAAGCCTCATTGAATGCTCTCTGTAATATATGATTATCATTATACTCTATTGACGTAAAGTATACTAACATTAGACATTTGCATGTGTTCAGTTTCTCTAGTCTAGCTCCTTTTATCAGAGACCATGTCATCGTGCTTTATATTTCATATGGATCCCACCTTAGAATGTAAGCCCCACCCCTGCTCCCTGATCTGTAACAACATTCATTAAAAGTGTATGTGTGCGCACACCATCTCACTGGAGCATGTTGAAGTAATACAGATGGCCATTTTGTGGTAATCCTCAATCCATACCAACAGCGAGGGAAGCTTAGTGTGGTACGTGTGGCACGCCTGTAAAAAGAGGCAAAGGGACATTCTTTCTGTTGTGATTGTATTAGTTGTCCCGAGGCCTTTGGATTATAGCTGGCTGTTTGTCGCTTGTAGTGCCATTTCAGCAATGTTGGGCCCTCATTTGCGAAGAGTTACATATGCTTGAACTGCACTTTCTTTTCTCTGTGTCTCCCTTTTCATGTCCCACAGTGCTGGGAGGATTCTGTGTGGTTAGCGAGCTTGTTTCAACTGTTCTTTACTGCTCCATGTCATTGGACACCTTCCCCTCACCATGCACCACCAACACTTGTTTTATTTAGAAATAATTTTTTATTTGTTGCCTAATGAAAGACTTCAAGGTTGGTTTTTCAGTCAGTAATGTTATGCAGATATGTTTTTGGCCCCTGCTATTCTGTAATGTGCCAAACCAAGAAAAGTCAACCATGCAATTGAAGGACCAGTTCACCCCACTGTGCAGGGCTGTCGGTGTGCAGCAAGTGTAAGAGACCTTCAATTACACAGTGCCACTGGGATTAACTTAACCTGCCTTCCCCATGCTGGCTATAAATATCTTTACATAGCAGTGTATTGCTGTGGCCAGCACGTGGCTGGGTAGAGTACTATCCCACTGTTAGTGTCTGGTCTGGAGGGGGATTGCCTTGTCAGGTTCATGCCGACATTTTAACGCCTTCCCTAAAGATTCCCATTTAGATGAACACACATTGGCCTTGGTCCAGTTGAGTTTCAAACTGATTGATAATGGCAGAAGGGTGTGGTTGTGTGTGTGATTTGGGGATTCCTATATTTATGAATATTTGAAACATCAGACGTGGGCCATTGTAAATTAACTAAATTGAATTCTTATTACTGCATGGATCCTCAAAAAATACGAATGACCACCCCACTTCCAATTATTAATATGGGGAATTTGGTTGTGTGTAGTGTGAAAAGTGTTGCCAGTACTCAACTCAATTTGCTTAATCACATTAGTGTGGAGCCTTGTGTAAAAGGTGCTGCTAGAAGGAGTAATCCCTGGACAGGGCTTGACATTAACTTTTTTTTAGTCATTTGTCCAAAAATAGAAAACGTTACAAGGAACCACTTTACAAAATAAAATGCATTACTGTATTGTTTACCATAGAGAAGCGAATCAGACAAAAATGTTGGCTGCACTCTCCTTATTGATGACTTTGCATATTCAAGCCTGTCTCTAAATAAAACACTGCCCCCTTTAAGGAGCTCCTGGAGGATGTTTGGCCACCTTTTGGTAGCCTATAAATAATTGCAGCATTAAAATGACAACCGTATACTTTTGTATGTCCACGGTTTAAAACACTCTGGGAGAGTTCTGGGACGACAGATCCAAAATTCATAACCACTGCGCATAAAAGTAAAACAATGAGACCGATGAAACTGATCAAACAGTTTTGCTTAATGTTGATACATTTTTATTCCTTCATATTATACGCTCAATATTTAAAAAAATGACAGTTTATTATGAAATAGTTTCAAAATGTTGGCCACCTCCACAACAGGCACTGTCCTACAGCCTGAGTATGTCGACAGAATCAAGCCTTCAGAGGTTTAATGTTAATTATCCTAAATTATTTTTGTCAAACATGACTGGTGTTTACCCTATATTTATGTAATTAAAATTATCATTAAAGTTTGGCTACATCTTATGGCGCCTCCCAAGTCAGCATCGGTTTGGACATGAGGCTGTAGCTGATATGCATATCACATACACTTTGTCATGTAGGGTTTTTATTTGGTCTCTGATCCAATTCTGATTGGAGTAATTATTTTTTTATTATCTACTTGTCAGTTTTGGGCAACTTAAATCTGTTATTCTTGTCCTGCAAGCATTAATATCAAGCCTAGCTGGATGAACCCATGGGGTCACAAGTCCAGACCAGCATACCAAATAATGATACTTCACTGCCATTAACATTTTCCTGCCCCAGAACATTGTGAGCATTTTTGAAGTTGTTACATTGGGGGACATAAGATTGATAAAATAATGCATTGTGGCCAAATGTCGGCCAAGATTTCAAAAGCATTGTTTTGCTCCGCTTTTGAAGAAACAAAAAAAAGGGACTACAATAGTTACTTGTAGTTCATTCCCTTAGAATGTGTTACATATTGGCTAAAGACAGTGAGTTGGGTCTCTCCATTTGGCTCAGTTCTCTGGGAAGTGGGCTGCCGGGAGCCATTTTGCCATTCTAATGCTGCATGACTCGTCACTTTTTCATGTTGTCCCTTACTTTTACCCAAACCCATGGCGCAATCTGGGCAGACTGATAGGCAAGCCCTCTCCCAGGAGGCCTAGTTTTACTTCTCTAACAGGTCTGTCACAACTGTATCAGTTCATCGGTAAGAGGTGTACTCCTTGTCTGTAAAGTTCTCTGTAGACAAATGGAGGGCGAAAACAGACTTTTTTCAAAGTGTGTTTCTCATGGCGTCTTGGATGTTTTAGCAATATTTCACACCTACGTTTCCTACACATGTTAATATTGAAGATACCATGTAATATATGTAGTAATTTAATAAACAATATATTGATTTTAAAAGATTGCACATGATTATCCTCAGTATGTTGAATCAGATGTTTTATGTAAATATATATTTTCTCTCTGCGCAGTACATCTTCGGGGAGTTCAGCCCTGATGAGATCAATCAGTTCTTCGTGACTCCACGATGTTATGTTGAGGTAAGACAAAGAGTTTTGAATGAGGCTTGAATTAAATATTTTTTCACATACGTTTCCCCCAGCTTATAGCTGTTTTGACACAGTCTAGTCTACGGTGTTAAGTGTTGGTGTGCCGTTTGCTCTTAATGTTAACCGGGTCGATCTTAAGAATGGCCTTTTAGAAGCTCATTAACACTCAAACCGCTGAGTTTATAGATTTAGTCCAGTGTGTTTATCTACTCTCATTGTGTCTAAAACACAGAGAAGACGATGGTTTATTGCATATGTTCTCAGTTTAGTGAGTGTGAACAATATAAGCCACAAAATAACATGTTATCATCAGTACTGTCATCTGCCCCCCCTCCAACATGCACATTACACAGATGTGATTCATTGATAAGCAGGAAGGCCCAGACTGACAACAGTCGTGGTCTATGAGGTTAACACTGTTTGATTGTTTACTTTCACTAGAAGTGTCTTTTTAATTTGTAATCCAATCTCTGCTCTTTGACAGCTTCCCCCCTTCAATGACAAAGTCTCCTGCGTCAGTCAGTCTTCAGGTAAGAACGTCTACTGGATTACTCTTAAGTTATTTAAGTTTGTCTTGAAGACCATTCCAATCGTCATCCGCATGAGGCCGGCCAGCGATCTCTGGGTTGACAACACCCCCCCCCCCCACATGATGTAATGGTTACGACCAAAGTCAAACATACATACGCCCGTTTGTGCTAGTTGGATCCAGACCTACCTGACTGAACTGCATGTAAGAGAGTGACAGTTTAAGTCTGAATTGACATTGTTTTAAGATGACGTTTAACTTGTAAGAATATGTCCAAGCATACTTGTAGGGCAGGGATTTTGGAGCAAACAAGTTACAAAAAGTCTGTCAACTATACCCCTCCCCTGCTCATAACACTTAATTTTTTACCCTGATTTGTATGAATTATTCAGGAAGTTACTGCACTCCTGCTGTGCCTTACATTACGGAGTCTATGAGACGGCAGGTTTGCGGTGAGTTTTGGGTCCGACACTCTGTGCTTATTATTTGTTGCTGAAGCACTCAATCCCAGGTCTTAAAAACTGGTGGCTTTCTAAACCTTGCCCCTATTTACTCTCACTCTTGCCTGTCCGTACGATCTGTGAGGCTTTGCATGCTTAGATGCCGTTAAATATCTCCTCTCTATTGCATTAAACACATTGGCACTGCAGCAGTGCTTTAAGTTGACTTGTGATTGATTTGTATACCCCCTCCGTCACTTAACTGGATGGATTGAGAAAACCCTTTTTCATTGGACTTAAGGGCATAGTAATGGTCTTATATGGAAGCTAACAATTACAATAGGTTTTTTGTTTTGCTAGGGTTTGGCACTCAATGCATCATTATGACTCTGGAATTAAATCCCTTTGGTAAAAACACTAACAGGGGACACTCTAATCCACAGAGAAGAGCGAATCTCAAAGGAACTCTAACCATACCTTAATTCCCCCTCAGGGTTTCCGGTGTCTGGTTTGTATGGATGACCAGTCATGTCTTTTATAGCCCCGACGTACCATTTTCAGTGTTGGATCTGAATTTACTAACGTTTTCCTCGTGTTCACCTTGAGCTGTTTCTCTCACTGCCTATCATCTTTCAATTTGAAATGTTAGCAACTTGCAAGGTCAATGTTTGATATATTCAATTCAGTTTGTGACAGGTAATGAAGTTGGAAATTGTGTTGTATATTTCATGATGCCGGAATTTTTTTGGGAGTAGTAAGTATGAATAATTGGTCACAACAGTATTTTATTGTGTTGTGTGAACCTTTGTCTTCAGTGCAGAACTGTAGTGCCTTATGTTCCCAAGCTGACTGACATATCCTCCTCTGCAGGTGAAGACTACCAGCACATTGAGTTTGGTGTGGACGAGGTGATGGACTTGGAGCCCGTGGGAGTGAAGGATCCTCTCTTCAAGGTGTCCAGCACTCTGAACCCCCAGGCTCCAGAGTTCATCCTAGGATGCCAGCCGTCTCAGAAGGTCCCGCAGACAGCCGCAGAAGACGTCCCAGACGGCGCACACTACAACTCCCTGGACGGCCCGGACGGACCCGATGGCCCCGACTCAGAACCCTCCGCCATGGACAGCAACCAAAACTGCCAGGATGGGGACGGGGGCCCGGGCAGCCTGGGCCAGCGGGAGAGGAAGAAAAAGAAAAAACGCCCGCCAGGATACTACAACTACTTGGAGGGCTCAGGCCCCAATAGCGGTGGCATGGGTGTTGACGGGCCTCCTGGAAAGGGGTTGGTGAATGGACACACTCTTAGCGGCACTCACCTCGGGTCACAGGACATGGTTGGTAAGACGTTGTCAGGGGGTGGACTTTCCACCTCAGCCCCTGTCGCTACGGCAGCAGCATCGGCTGCTGTGAATCAGAGGACTTGTGATAGCCCTGATGAATCGTCTTTGGACTTCACAAGTGGAGCCGCCTCTTTATCAGATGGTAAAGATGCGGCCTCCTCCTCTTCCTCCTCTTCTCAGAGCAGTGGGGTGGCAGAGGGAGGCAGAACTGCAGAGCAGCAGCCTGAGAACATGGCTCCAGAGAGCCCTGAACTGCTGGGCAGCGGTGGGCACAGCCCCTGCCCCACCTCCCCTCCCCCCCCCTCAGTTGCTGTGGCCAGCCCCCCTGCCACCATTGCTACTGCTACTACTGAAGAAGAGGAGGAGACTAAGGACAGTGGGGTGGCTAATGGGTTGGCTGAGCCCCATGCTGACATCAGTGCAGACGGACACAAGGAGGCCTCTGAGGCATTGGAGCAGCCCCAGCAGCAGGCCCCAGCTCCCTCAGTGGAACCTGCTTCCTCCCCAGACTCTGAGGCCCAGCCGTCAGTGTCAGATCAGCCTAAGTCGCCTGCCTCTACAGCTGCGCCCGCTGCTAACCCCTTCAAATCCTGGGCTAGCCTCTTCCACAACTCCAAGCCTCTGCCTGGAAGCCCTCAGGCCTACGTGGAGGTGAAGAACGTGGTGGAGGTAGTGGCTCCCTCCCTGGCCGCCGTGGAGCAGCATGAGAAGGCTGGGGAGGTGAAGGAGAGCCCTGTCCATGTATCAGAGGATCCCATGGCCCCTAAACTTGCAGGTAGTGTACTCTCACAGATAGCCCCACAGTGTGAGGAAGAAGAGCTCACAGGTTAACACTTATGTCCTTTGGAGTGTGTTAGGACTGTCCCTGACTAAAAATATATATATATTTTAGCATTTCTACCGATCTGCGTGCCAGTTCTGGTTTTCATATGCACATTTTCGTTGAAGTTTCATTTAATTTATAACCATCTTTGGATCTCAAAATCATTGTCATGTGGTTCATCAAAAATCTATATGAAAATGAGCCACTTTTTAGGTTTGTATATGTAACAATAACCTATAAAGCCAACCAATGAAAACATTGCATTCAGCAGATAGAACACATTGGCTACGCGTGGCCTGTCTAATGAACTTGGGTCTGGCCTGAAGGTCCTTCCAACGTTGTATAAAATATTCTGGGCCCCCAGAGTTTCCCGTGCCAGTGAACTCTGGACATGCAGCTGTAGGCTATTTGTGCATGGGATAAGAAGTATCCAGGTAGGCCTATTTTATGATGTTTCCACTGGATCAGAGCGTGACATTCATCTAAAGGGAGAGATCTGGAAAGGTTTTTCAAATACATTGAGGAATTATTGAAATTCTCAATGGATGTAGAAACGGACTTTGTTTGCTTGCTGTTTGAGGTGAAGAAAACATTACTTTGAGAAGTTCCACGACTCATTAGTGGTGGTTTGTTAAGACGATCAGAAATACCTTCAGATCCCCAAATGGGCTCATTTATATGCCGACATTTGCGCGCAGGCCAGGTAACCTATAGGCCTACTTCTATGCATAATCAGGTGCGCATCCTTTCTCAACATTGACAGGAGCGCTCCAAACAAAAGACAATGACTAAATTGACAACTCAGTTTAAATGGAATGAAATAAACCAGAACTTGTTTCTCATAAGTGTAGCATAGGTTGTGCGCTCTGCAAATAACCTGTCCACTCCGACAGTGAGAACGGTAAAAGACTGGAATAATAATAATATTGAATGCATTAATCTTTTTTTCAATTTTCACCTAAATGACACCCAAATCTAACTGCCTGTAGCTCAGGCCCTGCATCAAGGATATGCATATTCTTGGTACCATTTGAATTGTGAATTGAATGTAGGAGAATATAACGCAATAGATCTGGTAAGAGAAAATACAAAGAAAAAAACAACCGTTTTTTTTTTTTCAACCACCGTCTTTGAAATGGAAGAGAAAGGTTCCAGTTCCAGCTATCACTGGTTGTAATTCTGATGGTGGCCACAAGATGGCAGCAGTGTATGTGCAAAGTTTCAGACGGATAACTTGAACTATGAGTGAGCTACGGGACATTTAGTGGGAAGTCACCCAGGTACATATGGGCAAATCGTGAAAGACATTTGCATTCATATTACATTTTTTTGCAAGAATATCGTCAAATCTGTGTGCTTGGACTTTGATTTAGCGTTTCCAGTATTAGTAGCCATATTATAAGTTCAACATTTGTAAAACAAACCGTTTTCATAACTTCATAACTCTCCATATTCTTATAATCTTTGTCCAAAAACAAAAGGCATGCACCAACATTTTGCGACATAGTGTTTCCTGATACTCCCATAAAGCCCAGTTCATTGGCTATCTAGCTAGCTTTGTTTGACCGATTGGTTCTTTTTTGACAAACAAAGTCGTTCAAGTGAAGACCACTCACGTCATCGGCGTGCCATGAAGATGTTGCGCTCTGACCAAATATGGTGTCCTATAGGATATACTACACCCATAATAATATAGTGATGTATTGTTATGTTCTAGGATCTCTGAGGAATACATACAAATGTGATTTGACTCATTGAAACCACGTTTAGGGTGAGATTTTCGCAGATTCCTTTCTTTGCAAATTGAAAGAGTGAAATACAAAATCGATCGTGCATGCTATATGGACCTTTTTTTTTAAGATATGAAAAAGGATTTTATCTAACACAACTACATGTTATCTCTGGTATCCTTTGGATGATAAATCAGAGCAAGATTTCAGAATGTAAGTACACATTTCGCCTTTAGAGGTGAATTTATCAAACCTATCGCTGTGAAAAGGTGTTTTGTTAGGAGCTCTCCTCAAACAATAGCATGACATTTTTTCGCAGTAATAGCTACTGTAAATTGGACAGTGCAGTTATATTAAAGAATTTAAGCTTTCATCTGATATGAGACACAACAAATGTCGGTACATATAAGTATCTTTCAAATCTGCAATGGTGACTGACACAAGGCGCTGCATGATTTAAAACTGTCCCGTTGACTGGATGCCGACCTCTTAGAAGTTTTAACGGACTTTACCGTAACCAAACAAACATTGTAGATTAGAAATGATTGGAATTAACCACGTATGTACTGGTGATATATGTCATGGGGAATTGATAGACCCTAACAATCAAAAGCAAAGAATTCTCATAATTAAGTTATGAAACAATGAATGTGCACAAATTAGCAGGAGGGTGCACATTCTGGAGAGAGACGTGCGTTGTGCCGCCACACTCGCCTTCTTGGGCTGTGCCATCCCCCCCGAAGCCTCCGCGATGGATTAGTTCTCTGAGATGGCCGCGGGGGGGATATATTTTGCTCGGCTTTAAAAAATCTTGGTCGACCAACAGCCTATCAACCACTCAGATAATTGTGGTCAGCCCTAGAGTGAGTTGACAAAACTATACCCATTGATTATTATAATAGTCATAAATTTGTGCACTTTTCATGTTCTGTATGCATGTGCTGAAGTTCAGCCTACCATCCACTTGGTGTCAACATTGGGGTGTTTTAGCTAGACTGATACACATGAGCACCAGGTGGTGCTAACACTCAATGCTTGGTAAGGCCCAAATTACTATGACACATCTCCATGACATGCTTTACCTCACCACCCTATTTTCCCAAATAATTCACCAATGAATGGAGCTGGGGAATGAATAGCAGTAATACTAATACATGTTGAAGGCCTCTATTCCACACTGCATTCATGAGAATACAGGCATAGGGTGGGCTTTAGCTACTGCTTTACCAACAATGTATGAGCAGCACTAATTAAGTCCCATTACAATGACATCAACCGTATGGATTTTTAGATGCAGTAGACTAGAGCAGGATAAATCTCTGACCTCACACACAGAATATAAAATAAAATTGCAAAGCTACTTAATGAGTTGATCTTGTAAGCTGCCTAATTAAAGGGGATATGTAGGATCATATCCTGATTACTAATTTCCCAACAACAGCCTCCAGGTGTTGAGACCACACAGGGTACACTGGTGGTTTTAAACAGCCTGTGACGGGGGATTGCCATGTCTGGGTAATATGTGTTTTTTGTCTTGGCGGGGTTATTGCTTGTCTCACTCGGTGGTATGACCCTGGGCTTCCTCAGGCCTCATGGATGTAGTCCTGTTTCTGGAAGAAATATACAGAGAGGCCTTCTCAGTGGGTTACTTAAGCCTGTCATCCTTTTTGTAAAGTGGGATTTTTCATCTGAGGTATTTATGAGAGAGGGCTTCTGGGCATTCTAATGTGCTTCTGTCTAGATAAACCTGATGGTTTCCTGTGCTCTACGGCTGTAAATAAATAAACCAGGCTCCATGTGGTTGCCTTCACCGTTCAGTGGAAAGGCTTATTTTGTACCCACAATACAGTGCTCAGACAGCACGCTCCTGTCAGGAAATGAACAGGAAGCTATTATAGGACCCCTTACTGGTGTCACCACTACCACATCTCATTTTGATTTCCAACCCTGTATACGATTGAATCTCATCTGGAGTGTGCCTTTACTGTTTAGGCAAACTATTTCTCTTCTCTCCTGGAATGATCGTTTCACTTTTAGCAAACCTGTTATCTATAAAAACCATGTTTCTATCATTGAGGTTGTTCATATTATGTAAGTAGGCGGAACTATCAAAAAACTGCTTGCTATTTTTAACCCATTGTTTTACCATAATGTGATTATATGGTGGTGTTATGATATTTTCTGTTGGAATGTCTGTCCACGTTACCATGGAAGCTGTGTTGCCAGTGACAGTCTCCCTTCCTAGGCGTGGCACAGTATCTCCTTGTTCTGACAAACCAGCCTTGTGTGCCACTGTCATATGATGCAGAGTTGGAAGAAGGGACACTATCTATATAGTACATGGTGTAAATTGATATTATTTTTTGCCTGAGGTTTACAAACTAGCTTCTATTTGAACTTTTTGTTTGATTTTAGTAAGGGATGTGTGTTCAAAATCATGTGTACTTGTTTGAATCCTCAGAACTAATTGAGAATGTGAAGTTGATACACAAACCAGTGTCTTTGCAACCAAGAGGACTGATCAACAGGGGAAACTGGTGCTATATCAACGCTGTATCCTTTTCTCAGCTGCATGTGAAATGCTTGAATCACATCATGTCATAAACAAAATTACATTACATGTCTATTTAGTGTTCCAATGAGGTGATTTTGCCCTTGACTGCCACCCAAGACATTGCAGGCCCTGATTGCTTGCCCCCCCATGTATCACCTGTTGAAGTCCATTCCGCTGTTCAATGACACCCAGAGACCCTGTACTTCCACACCCATGATGGACAACTTGTAAGTAGCCTCTCTCCCTGGGAGCTGACTGGCTGTTTTTAAAAGCCAAATCTCACAATCAATAGAGGTCTTGTTTGTGTGCAAATAAGCAGCGACAACAAATTCCTGCCTGAACTAAATTGGTTAAACTGTGTTAAGAGTTGAGAGAAGGTGTTAATGTGTTCCCGCTGCATTGGGTTGGGTGTGTACTTCCTTTGCTGATTACAACTCCCTGACCTTGTTTCTCCCTCCAGTGTAAGGCTTGTCAATGAGTTCAACAATATGCCTGTGCCATCCAAAGCCAAGCAGCAAGGTAAGCTGTCTGTCAGCATCTTCTAAAAGAGCTGGAGTTTCTTTTATTTCCTGTTGATGTTCATTTGATGTGTTCCTTGTTGCTTTTTCCGTAGCTGCTGGTGAAAAGATAATAAAAGACATTCGCCCAGGTGCTCCTTTTGAACCCAACTACATCTACAGACTCCTCACCCTCATCAAGTCGAGTCTCTCGGAGAAGGTAAAGCCATTGGGCATCCAGAGCAAGCTTTACCTTCGGCCTGTAAAATGAGTCATGTGTACTCTGAGGTTGTACTAGCAATTAGGACTGGGAGATGTATTTTATTCATTTGAATGTTTTAGCGCAGAATATCGCAAGTCTTTTTTTATGTCCGATTGTTGTCATGTTTTATTTTTGGTCTAGTCTCCTTTGCTCCCTCTGTGCTGTGTGCACCTTACCATTTACACACACACTAAGTCCCTCTCCCTGCCACTCACAACAACAAAGATGAGAGATCACTTCTTCCTCTCTGACAAACAGTTTTCAACTTGCCATTTGTGGTTTGGTCCAACCGAATCGGTCATATGGACACAAACACATTGAGACATTATTTTACTGTAATAGTGGAAGGAACCTTTCTAAATGATACCTTTTTTATGTCTCAACTCCTCAAGTTGCTCACAGAGCAGACACTACTAACAGGAGTGTCAATGAACATTGGTTCTGGAAAATTTGTGTTCAGCATTTTAGCCAGAGACTGTTAAACTAGCTGTCTAGTCTGTTTTTATAATTGTGCAATAAGCATAAAACACAAATATAAGGAATTCTAATTCTGAGAAGTAAGGTAGGCTACATGATTTCAACGTCTGAACAAAGTGGACAGGCTAGCATGCTTTTCAAACCGTTGGAAACAGACAGAACTGTATGTTCATAACAAGTATACCTTGTTAGCCAGCAAATAGGCCCAAGTTGGCTAAACTTGAAATATAAAGATGAACTGGCTACTCGGTAGCACATGGGCTTGAGTGATTGTTTGAGACCTGTGTTAATGTTCTATAATGCCTGCTACAAGTTAGTAATTATTAGTGAATGTGCATTATACATGGTTCTGGTTAAATTTGTTACAAAAAGGTTATTTTCACAGACTGACTTGTAAGCTAGATCAGTGATTATTGCAAAAAAGCAGGTGAACTATTTTTGATCAAATAATTTAATTATTAGTGGCTCTTATGGTTGTGGAAGGCTTATATTTAGCCTAAGTATAACTTCACAAGCCCTGAATTAGAGCAATTAAACTGAAACACTATCACCTGTTTCCTGACACTGGTTTTATGTCAAATTCCACATTCTCATTAGTACACTTGAGTCTATGCACCGGAGACATTCAGTCTGTACCTGTCTGATGGTACAGTACATGGATACATGTACAAATATCCATCCGTTGGTGCATGAGACATGCTGACTCATTACTGATTCATAATCATATGGAGTGTAATTCAAAAAGCTATTCCAAATGGAATGAGAGAGCTCTTGAGGCAGGCATTCCCTGTGCGGTTTAGATTGTATCTCACCTGTGCCATGTGCACACTGATGGCCTGTCTTGATGCTCAGTAACAGCTGAGGCAGTGGTGTTGCATTAGAGCGGAGGCTCTCTTGGCACCGTGGTCTCATTAGTGCTGATGGTTGTGTGTTCTCTGTCAGGGTCGACAGGAGGATGCGGAGGAGTACCTGGGTTTCACCCTCAACGGACTGCATGAGGAGATGCTTGCTTTGAAAAAGCTCTTCTCCCCTCAGGAAGAGAGTAAGTAGTGCCATGGTCTAAATCTGATGCATGAGGTCTTACAATTATCTATTTACACGTGCTCTCTGCTTATGAACTTAGCTGATCTAGTCCATTTTCATTTCACATAATTTCCTTATGTTCTTTGGCCTCACTGCTGAAGCTGGATCTGCTCTATGATTTCCATTGACTGTGGTTCTAAATCAGTTGTCTCTTCTCCTGTCTTGATCAGAAGCCCCCACACCCAACGGCCCAGAGTCCCAGTCAGGTGTGGATGACGATGTTGCTGATAAGGAGGAGGGGAGCGAGGACGAATGGGAGCAAGTGGGCCCCCGAAACAAGACCTCCATTACCCGTCAAGCTGACTTTGTCCGCACCCCTATCACTGACATATTCGGAGGGCACATCCGGTAGGGTAACACCATTGACTTGTGTTGACTTGTGAGGTGTCAGGAAACTCACGCACAGTTTCTTTACATGTGAGGTGTTGCTTATAATGGAAACTTAATGTTGTTCATGACGATATAGTCAAGTCAATGTTTTGGTGGACCCAAAGCCTTTACTACTATTTCCTTGGAAGAAAAGCCTGAGGCTTGGAAAGACACCTGGCTTCTCCCACATGAAGCCAGATTGATGGTCAGCCACTGAGTGTTTATTTTCTCCCTGCCCAGAGCTTATTTTTCTTAAAGCCCAGCAGCAGAACTGTGGCACCAGTGGTGTCCTTGCCCTTCTTTTTATTGGCTGTGGCGCAGGTGCTTGGTATGACAGGAGAACAGAGAGTATAGAGCCATCTTTATCTGGGCCCCCTTGGGCTGGTTGCCCTGGCACCACCTCTGGGCCCCCAGCTCCAACCTCAGCTGAGGATGCCATCCCAAACAGGCCTGCCACCAGCTGGCTCTGGGCTTTCTCTGCTCCAGAAGCACTCTTCAGAATAACAGCCATTGTGTCCCGGCCTGTGGTCGGTGGCCTGGACATCCAGGCGTGAGACACACACTCTAGCAAAGAAAGAATCACAAAACAACTTTGAAAGTTTTGGACCTGTGATGGTGTGCCTGGGCCAAATGTCATGCTCTCTGAGGTTCTTCTCTCAGAGGTTCTGATCTGGCACACGCCTGGCCTGACTGGGTTAAAGATCACTTCAGAGGATTATTTTTCTCTGAAAAAAGAGAGTAGTTAAAGTAAATGGAACATAAGGGCAGACCTTCAGGAAGGTCTTGGTTGAACTATGCATACCCACTGAGTTCAGCTACATTCACTTTTTCAGCCACTCGAGTCGGGATAATTGCTTTGGCTGAGGGGAATCATTGGAGCAAGGTTGAAATTATTTTCAAAATTTAAAGAGATTAGCATGACCGTTTCACTCATATGGCTGTCAGAGGGCTATGAATGTTGGAGTTGTTTTTGCCATTTGAACATTTTGGATCAGTTTCTGCCACTAAGGAGAATTTGAGGAAGGAGAGGAGATGATTCATAAAGGTGTAGTTTGGAGAGCCATGTAGAGAGAATCTGTAGTATGACCCATACACTTTCCTTCAAAGCTGTGATGCTGTTTTCTGAGGTCAAGATGTCGTTGAGACACTCAAAAGCCATTACTGTATGAAGCTTTGTGTAATGTCCTTGTATGCATTGTATTCCATTGTCTGAAGTGGGGTATATTTGACTTTCTGTCCTATGCAGGTCGGTGGTGTACCAGCAGAACTCTAAGGAGTCAGCCACCCTGCAGCCCTTCTTCACCCTGCAGCTGGACATCCAGTCAGAGAAGATCCGCACCGTTCAGGAGGCCCTGGAGACCCTGGTGGCACGGGAGTCAGTTCAGGGCTACACCACTAAAACCAAGCAGGAGGTACGGGTCTTTCACACAGTACACCAATGCTACTACTAAACCATTACAAGGCTTGGATGTGTTTGCATATCAGTAATTCTGATTCCATGCTCAATCGCTTGGTTTTTCCCCCACATGCAATTAGTTGAAGTATGTTGATCCAAACTTGAATGCTGCTTTGAAAACCTCCAATTAATTTCCATTTGTTTTTCTTCTGCAATCCGAAACAAGGATGTGGGCATGTTGGCAGTTAAAAGTAAAAAATGTAGTGTTTAAACAATGAGAATATTAGTTACTGTGGTGTCTAGTTTCTTTTAACTGGAGTATTTGGGATGCTCAGCAGCACACTCCAGTACACGAAGCACTCTCCCCTTGATGGGCCCCTTCTAATGGGCTGAAGTAGTCGGACTCTTAACAGATCGTCTTCCCATTGGCCTTGTTTCTCTCAATAGACTGAGGGCTGTGTTGTGCGTGTGGACTCTAAAGCATTGTTTATGCTTCATGTCCTCTCTGACTGAGCTGCCTGGTGAAAACACATTGTTTTAAAGCCACAGTATAAGAAGACAAATGTGCCTTGCATGCATGCTTCTTCTGTATGGAAACAAAACTGGTGAGGGCAACATCTGTTGGACAGCTGTGTTGTTGACCAACCTCATCAGCTTTTATTTTATAAGACAGTTGTTACAGTACCTTGATATCGTTTTAGAAGTAGCTGGTAGTTGGGGTCACTGTCTGGTTCTGACAGTGAAGGTGTCAAACCCCATTGATTCACAAGTGACTAGATCAAAGCTCACAGCAGGCTCTTAGTGTAGGCCTGTGTGACAGTGTGTGCTGGTTTTGTTCAGAGTCTAATCCCTGGATAAATTGGGAGATCCTGTTCTGGTTTATATTAGCTGTTTGATGTGGCTCCACTTTGTCAAATTGTCCCCGGGCTCAGTTTGATAATCTCTCCTGTGTTTGCAGATTGAGATCAGCCGGAGAGTGACCCTAGAGGAGCTCCCTCCAGTGCTGGTGCTCCATCTCAAGAGATTTGTGTTTGAGAAGACTGGAGGCTGTCAGAAACTGATCAAGAACATTGATTACCCTGTAGACCTGGAGATCAGCAAAGGTACATGAATCACTGAAAAGCCTCTACAAACCATTGGGTGAAGTCCCCACTTAAAACACATGCCCCAATTATTTAATTAGCACTATTGCATGTGTGTGAAGCTCTCTGAACCCTGGGTGAGAAAGGCAATCATTCATAACACACTTCACAGTCAGCATCTGATCATATTCCAGTAAAGACTAGTCTTTCCACAGTCTGGGTCCTAGTTAGACACACACACAGGTTTAACTCACTTATCTGACATTGCGTATTTAAACGAGGGTACTGGGAAGTCGTCATCAGCGGCAGGGAGAGATGATTTGTGGGTTGACCTCATACCGTTAAAGGCCTCCTCATTCAGCCCCAACACCCAACCTCGCACAACTTTACACCTCATCAGTCCTGTGCTGGCCAGCCAGCCAGCCTGCCTATGTTTACTGCTCCGCCCGGCCTACCCTACAAGCCCTGAACCCACAGCACACGGAGGAAATATTTATAGAGGACCCCCCAAAAAAATACCATGTCAGGTCAACATGTCATTAATATCTGAGGGAGCCTCTGTTTCCGTCTGTCCCATGTAGGAGGTTCATGTGGGGTTTCTGTAAGTAATCCTAACAGCACGTCTACCAAATCCTCACAGACAAGGTCCCAGAAGCTTGAGGATATTAGTACTGTAGATTTACAGAATAAGCATCAGAATGTGGAGAGAATCCCTGGTTCGTTCCAATGTAAACTGGGTCCAGCGTGTTGGGTCTCCTGCGGTGTATAAATTATAAAAAGTAGGCTTTATTTTGGTTTGGCATGAGTGGCAGCCTGCCAGCATTCTGCGTACGATTTACCAAACGCTACACTGGTGTATTTTTATAGCCACCTTTATTTAGACAGGCTGGCTTTCATGGCACACAGACCCAAATAACTATAATTGATGGTGCTCTGAGGGAGTATCTTATACATTTTGTTTCTCTCTGTGATGTGGCTGTACTTTATTAATTTGTCTCTCCTTAGATCTCCTCTCTTCAGGGGTGCGGAGTAAAATATTCAAAGGCCAAAGAACCTACAGGCTCTTTGCAGGTATGTACTATATATACTGATTTATGATCAACTACACACCTCTCCTTCTACACCCACAGTGTCACACAAATGGTCATAATCATTCAATTATATGCAGTAATAGGGCATTGGCCCTATGCTACAGGCAACAACATATATAGTCTAGCATAAGATGTATTCAAACATTAAGGTCAATAGTTCATAGGATTCTCTTTCGATCTCGTACTGAGGTTTCCTTTCATACTCGGTTTACTCCACATGCTATCTCAGTGACTGATAATATTGATCTTTTTGAGTTGAGCTACCTTGGAAGTCTTGCTTCGGCAACTGTGTTTTTGATAAGAAGCAGATTGAACTTCTCGGAGTCATGACTTGCTCTTGGAAAAATGTTATGTTTTGGACAAAACTCAATTGACCCTTCACTAAGCCACACCCAATAATTTTCAGCAATCAATGGAAAGCAATAGTTGTCAAGTCCCACTCTTCAGCCAAGCTCACGCTTAAATCTCATGAATGGCAATAACTTCAGTTTTCATAATTTAAAAATAATAATACTAATTAAATGGCTAAATAATAGAATACTACTACTTGGTACTGTGATTCCTGAAATACAGAGCCTATTTATCAAATCTGATACTTTTGTTACATTGTTTGCTAGCACAGCTGGTTAGGTAGTTCTGTCTCATTGACCACCAAACGTTGCTAATGCTAGCTAGCCACTTAATGTATGTTAGTTAGATAAGTTAGCAATGTTATGAATCTGCTGTCGACATCAGGATAAGATTTGAAATAACTATTTAGCTCCGAAAAGGGTTATAGCTTTGACTACATGCTGACAGTGAATTCAGAGCCATTTAGTTACACTATAAACATAATTTTACCAGGTTCCTGTGAAGAAATTGTAATGACAGTCCACCACAACATAGCCTATCCAAGTATCCTGACTAGCAAGGTGTAGTCTGTTTTTTTAACAGTAACCAATGGATGCGGGGCTTAGCGAAGAGTCAATTTCAGGAAAGGTTGACTCAAACCATGTTTAGAAACTTTTAGTGGGAGCAAAACGCTGTTTCTGCAAATTTCTCAATGCCCTACCAAATTCTAGAGTGTTAACATACCTGGTTAATGTACTGGACAGTATTATGATTTGTCTATGGAGAAAGGTGCAGGTGAAGTGTTTCTAGACTAGAGCATTACCCCAGACTTTACCACAGCCCTGCCCCCCCACCCCTATAGCCTCCTCCCTGGCAGGACCAAAGGGAATAAAAGTGGGCCTTCATTAGGGAGCTCTGCCTGCTCAATGAAAACATATCCACTGTGCTGCTGTCTGGTGTAGGTGTGAGTGGCCAGTGTTCAGTTAACTGTTATTTCCAGCAGCTCATTCAGCATGTAGTTCTCCTGCCCCCTCCTCTCTCTTCACGCCTCACTGACCAGTTTAAACAGAGACAACCTCCACTGTGGATATGGGGGTCCTGTTAATCTCCCTGTAGTTTGGAGGTAAATTGTCTTCAGCTGTTTATTTTCCTTTCAGAGCAGAAAAGGGCTTTCCTTACTTGTCAAAAATCTGTTAGTAGAGTAACCCCTAGCAACTGTTGCTATAGAGGTGCAGTTAATCTTTTGCTGTAAGATCCTGGAGGTAAAAGTTTTGCCTGGTCTCTGACCATCTGGCCCATGGGACGGAGAAAGTCTTGATGAAAAGGTCTCATGCTACACAGTGTGTAATATGATAACATAACAGTATAGTAAATATGTAATATAAGTGACTTTGGAAACTTCATTCATGCCATTTTAAAATTCTGCCGCCAGTGAAAAGGTGAACCTATGCAATCAAGCACTTAGGTAGAAAGTTGTCTCAACTACACACGAGTATTTCTTGTTTCCCTCCAGTTAAACCAACCATTCAGTTGTGGTTGCACATATCTGTTGTCAGATGTGAGGGGGTAATGATGTTACTCCTTGCCTATAGTAGCTTATGGTTTCAGTACAAAGAATGAGTTACCGCCTGAATCTAGTTCTGTGTCCAAATCAAACGGATCAGACAAGATTGCCATGTTTACTCAACTTAATGATTTATTTCTGCCTGGTAATAACTGTCACTGTGGCTTAAATCCGAAGCCCACTTTTAAACGTGGTCTTCATGGTATCGTAGTGTTTCGCTAAGTCCATTTGGAACACGTGTTGCCAGCCTGTAAATACGGGCACCGAATGGACAATGTTATTTTCTTTCCACATTCTCCTGATGTTTTTACTTAGGTTTTTACATTTGGTCATGATTGATGCATTGCCAAGAATTCTTACGACACTTGATCAGATATGTGAAAGAATTATAATAGAAGTTTGCTTACAACGTGATATTTAATGCCTACATCAATAACACACTGAAATGGGGGCCTCTCTAAGGCTAGCAACTCTGGTCTACATGCCTAGGGTGCTCCAGACAGTTTCTGATATCAGTAGTTAGTTACTGGCTCTGACCTTGTGTAGCCAGAACCAGATACCAGAATTACTTTTTCATTTGGACATTTTAGTCATTTAGCAGACGCTCTTATCCAGTTAGTGCATACCTCTTAAGATAACTTGGTGAGACAAACATGTAAGTGCATTTTTCCTCGTTTCAGTTTGATTTCCGCCTCTGAAAAGCTTCCATTTTGTCTGTCCCTGTCGCAGTTGTCTATCACCATGGGAACAGCGCTACAGGCGGCCATTACACCACGGATGTCTTCCACATCGGTCTGAACGGCTGGCTGCGCATTGACGACCAGTCAGTGAAGGTCATCAACCAGTACCAGGTGGTGAAGCAGACTGCTGAGCGCACTGCCTACCTGCTGTACTACCGTCGCGTCGACCTGCTGTAGACACCACACACACGTTCATGCACACTCAGAGGAACACTCGATTTACACACATTCAACTACACATACACGCCCACTACAGACATACACACTCAAGTGCACATACACATACAGACATACACACTCAAGTGCACATACACATGCATACATACAAACTAATGAACAGGAACACTGCCCAACTTCTTGCAAGATTTTCTTCCTCCCCCTCGTCCCTGCTTTTCCAGAGAGCCAGCTTTTCCAACAATGCCTTTTTTCCTTTTATCTTTTTTTTGAAAGAATTAAAGGGAAAAAGGACGCGTTGTAAAATATTTTCCCTGTGATGGCTTCCTCTTCTCTGTGCGCCACTGCTGTTTTTTTAATGCTGAGAGGAGAGACTGTTGAATGGACTGAGGGGAGGGGACCTTGAGACTCTCCTCTGAACCTACAGCCTCGTTCAGACTGGGAACAGTGGGTACTTTACCCACAGGACGAACTATCTATCTACAACACCAGGCTGCAGATGTCCGGTTGGGCTGCTGGAGAGAAGTCATCTTTTTTTTTGTTATTATAATCTACTCTTTTTTTTTTCTCTTTTTTTTCATCTTTCTTTTGTTGTTGTTGAAAATGGCATAAAATAATCAGTGTTTTGCCTTTTAGCAAGGGGGGTTGTCCTAATGAATTTGCAGCAGTTTAAACACCTGTTGAAATTTTGTCAGAGTGCATCGAAAAAGGCCCAGCACCAGCAAACAGCAAAACATTATCGAATGAGTCTCTTTAACTCCAGAGGCAAGATGCTCTTCATGGCCACCATCTCTTCTTACTTCTCCACCTTCCTCACTTTCCTGATGCTTTTAAATCTAGGTAAAACTTGAGCCATCAAAAAAAATAGAAACAATTACAGGAGAAGAGGTGCTGAAACTAAACAGCTTTGTTTGAAAGAACCTTGTGTTTTCTGGGTGTAGAATTAGAAAGAATATCTAAAAACAATTTTAATGCGCTTTAGGATTTAAATGATGATATAAAAAAAGAAGCTACTGTGCACGTATAATATATCTGATCAATAACAAGATGTGGATGTGCTAATGCACACTTGCAGATATTTTAAGACTTAAAACTGTAAAAAAAGATACATCTGAATCAAGTTGAGTGTCACCTTGTTTGGCTCCCTGAGTGGCTGTTAGTTATAAGGATTTCTGAGTACTCTGGAGTGCTGGAGAGATACCAGTGAAGACTGAGATTCCACCACAAGCACCAGCCCGTGTTAATTTTATACCGATCCTTTCCCCCCTCATCCTTCATTTATCATTTTTTTCCTTGTTCTGGTCTAAAGGTTCCATCTATGTATAGGCGGTCTGCCGTTGTAGAGTTACAACAGCCACATGACCCCTCACCAGAAAAAGGGGGCTGCCTTAGGTTCGCTATGCGAGGCTTTCTAATCCAAATCTCCACTCAATGTACGAGTCCAACCCAGTGAGTGTGACAACTGTAAGTCAAATGTCTGTCAAATTTATGGGAATGTACCTGACCTGTGCATTTCCTCTTTTGTGGCTGAGTGCAGTTCCTTTCCAGCAAGAGAGACTGTCCATGTTGAGGGGAAGTGGATCACATCTGCTGCTTGGCTCTAGAAATGAAATCCCCCACAACAAATGCCCACAAAAGGAAATCATGTTTGTTTTTGTTTGAGACCTTGCTTTTGCATCATCATTATTATTCATGGATTGTGTTTTGAGTTTCGCTTAAATGTTATTTTTCAATTGTTCCATAATACCATGACCGTTTCCCCAGAATTTTACTATATGGCATCTAAATTGATATTTGAGCGAAATTTTCCAAGGTAAAGCACAACAATGAATAAATTGGACAAGGTCTTTGCTTGATCATATATATATTTTTTCCTTTAAGTTTGATCCATAGTTTAAGCTTAAGGGACATTTCAACCAAACCAATGTCAGAATCTGTCAGTATTTAATGCTTTACAAAAAGAACATAACTGGTACATTACTTTACTGAAGACTTGGTGTATTGTGGTTTACCCTTGTATACTCTATGTCCTTAATGGGCAAAGCAGACCATTTTCTGAAGATCTTTCACATACTGTATACACTTTCTCACATACACACTACATGCGCACACACTTGGCCATTAGATAAAGCGAGGTACACAACTGGGAATGGGTCTTTTGGGAAGGCGGCTCTCACACTTTCCCATTTCTGACCACTGGAAGGTTGGGGCAGTGTGAAATCATTTTTCCCACATTGGAATAGCAGAGCATGCATTTTAGATCCAACAGGAAGAGCTTATTTCATCCCATTTCTCACTTTGTAGTTCTCTCACTGATGGTAGCAGAGACTTATTCAATATACCTGTATCCCCTTTTATTTGAAGTGACTGGAAACTCTGAGTAATGGAAATAGTTATCTTACCATGTGCAATTTCTGTGTTGCATACTTTATTGAGTTTGGAGCAGTGTCATTTAAATTGGCCACACAATTCCCTTCCCATGAATTAGCGTTGAATATTTTGTCCTGAAAAATGTGTATTATGTTAGTGACTGAAATTTTGTAGTCTAAACCGTGCAGAATTTGGTTCCCACAAGTCATTTGCTTATTACTTATGGGTACGTAAAGTTTGTTTTATTTTTTATCTCCAAGTGAAACCAAAGGTTACTTCACATTGACCCTGTTGACTTTCATAATTGCGTTAATGCTTCCGTGTAATTTTGGTTTCACCTCTGCATCAGGTTCTGTTGCCACAGCTCATGATTCATTCAATCGGCATGCCTCAGTCATTCCATATGAGGAAATTGAGCTGATATGTTCAGATCATTATAAAACTCCTTATAAGTGTTAGTTCAATTGTGCTGATGGCTATGTGGTCATATCTGATACTCATTGTGACAATGTTGGTTTGATTTGTTTTTCTTTCCCCCCTGAAGAGTGTTTTGAAGAAGATGGTTTGAAACAGACACTAAAGCTTTCAGAAAGCTTTCTGTTGTACACATTTTATCCCTGAGTCTTTTTTATGATTATGGTCAGGATATGTGCTGGCGAATCGCTTCAATGATGTCGTTCTGTTTAGTTTGTGCTTCCTAACACGGTTGTCTGCTGAGGGCTTGTGTTGGGATATCAAGCTGAAAACTATATGCTGTCTTTTAATCTTAATCCTCCAGCATTCTACTCTTTTTGTTTATTGTTCAAATAAAAGATTGTGGAAAACCGAAGCCGTTTGTTAATGGTGTAGTCAGAAGACTGCTTAGCTTTCTTCTAGTACTCCTAACATCTGTAGTCTCTACACACCTTCAACTGCCCTAGTACAGACAATGTCACAATAACAGCCTGGTCTCATAGACTGGACATAACATAGTAAATGTGACTCTGGGACACTCAAATTAGTATGGTATGGTCTAGAGGTAGACCGATCTATGATTTTTCAACGCCGAAACTGATTATTGGAGGACCAAAAAAAAGCAGACACTGATTAATCAGACACTTAATCTATTTGTAATAATGACAATTACAACAATATGGAAAGAACACTTATTAAAATTATAACTTAATATAATACTTCAAAATGCATTTTGTCTCAAATAAATAATGAAACATGTTCAATTTGGAACCAATAATGCTAAAACAAAGTGTTGGAGAAGATAGTAAAAGTGCAATATTTCCCATGTAAAAATAAAAAAGCTAACATTTAAGTTCCTTGCTCAGAACACGAGAACATATGAAAGCTGATGGTTCCTTTAACACGAGTCTTCAATATTCCCAGTTAAGAAGTTTTCGGTTACAGTTATTATAGGAATTCTAGGACTTTTCTCTCCACACATTTGTATTTCATATACCTTTGACTATTGGATGTTCTTTTTGGCACTATAGTATTCCCAGCCAAATCTCGGGAGTTGATAGGCTTGAAGTCATAAACCGCGCAATGCTTGAAGCACAGCGAAGAGCTCCTGGCAAATGCAGGAAAGTGCTGTTTGAATTAATATTTACGAGCCTGCTGCTGCCTACCACAGCTCAGTCAGACTGCTCTATCAAATCATAGACTTGATTATAATACACTGCTCAAAAAAATAAAGGGAACACTTAAACAACACAATGTAACTCCAAGTCAATCACACTTCTGTGAAATCAAACTGTCCACTTAGGAAGCAACACTGATTGACAAAATTCACATGCTGTTGTGCAAATGGAATAGAGACATCTGGTGGAAATTATAGGCAATTAGCAAGACACCCCCAATAAAGGAGTGGTTCTGCAGGTGATAACTACAGACCACTTCTCAGTTCCTATGCTTCCCGGCTGATGTTTTGGTCACTTTTGAATGCTGGCGGTGCTTTCACTCAAGTGGTAGCATGAGATGGAGTCTACAACCCACACAAGTGGCTCAGGTAGTGCAGCTCATCCAGGATGGCACATCAATGCGAGCTGTGGCAAGAAGGTTTGCTGTGTGTGAGTGCAGTGTCCAGAGCATGGAGGCGCTACCAGGAAACAGGCCAGTACATCAGGAGACGTGGATGAGGGCAACAACCCAGCAGCAGGACCGCTACCTCCGCCTTTGTGCAAGGAGGAGCAGGGGCAGCACTGCCAGAGCCCTGCAAAATGACCTCCAGCAGGCCACAAATGTGCATGTGTCTGCTCAAACGGTCAGAAACAGTCTCCATGAGGGCCCGACGTCCACAGGTGGGGGTTGTGCTTACAGCCCAACACCATGCAGGACGTTTGGCATTTGCCAGAGAACACCAAGATTGGCAAATTCGCCACTGGCGCCCTGTGCTCTTCACAGATGAAAGCAGGTTCACACTGAGCACATGTGACAGTCTGGAGACGCCGTGGAGAACGTTCTGCTGCCTGCAACATCCTCCAGCATGACCGGTTTGGCGGTGGGTCAGTCATGGTGTGGGGTGGCATTTCTTTGGGGGGCTGCACAGCCCTCCATGTGCTCGCCAGAGGTAGCCTGACTGCCATTCGGTACCGAGATGAGATCCTCAGACCCCTTGTGAGACCATATGCTGGTGCGGTTGGCCCTGGGTTCCTCCTAATGCAAGACAATGCTAGACCTCATGTGGCTGGAGTGTGTCAGCAGTTCCTGCAAGAGGAAGGCATTGATGCTATGGGCTTGCCCGCCCGTTCCCCAGACCTGAATCCAATTGAGCACATCTGGGACATCATGTCTCGCTCCATCCACCAACGCCACGTTGCACCACAGACTGTCCAGGAGTTGGCAGATGCTTTAATCCAGGTCTGGGAGGAGATCCCTCAGGAGACCATCTGCCACCTCATCAGGAGCATGCCCAGGCGTTGTAGGGAGGTCATACAGGAACGTGGAGGCCACACACACTACTGAGCCTCATTTTGACTTGTTTTAAGGACATGACATCAAAGTTGGATCAGCCTGTAGTGTGGTTTTCCACTTTAATTTTGAGTGTGACTCCAAATCCAGACCTCCATGGGTTGATACATTTGATTTCCATTGATCATTTTTGTGTGATTTTGTAGTCAGCACATTCAACTGTGTAAAGAAAAAAGTATTTAATAAGAATATTTCATTCATTCAGATCTAGGATGTGTTATTTTAGGGTTCCCTTTATTTTTTTGAGCAGTGTATAACACACAGAAATACGAGCCTTAGGTCATTAATATGGTAAAATCTGGAAAATACTTTGAAAACAACTTTTTCTTTCAGTGAAATATGAAACAATTCCATATTTTATCTAACAGGTGGCATCCCTAAGTCTAAATATTGCTGTTACATTGCACAACCTTCAATGTTATGTCATGATTATGTACAATTCTGGCAAATGAATTATGGTCTTTGTTAGGAAGAAATGGTCTTCACACAGTTTGCAGCGAGCCAGGCTGCCCAAACTGCTGCATATACCCTGACTGCTTGCACAGAACGCTAGAGAAGTGACAATTTCCCTAGTTGAAAGAAATTAATGTTCGCAGGCAATATTAACTAAATATGCAGGTTTAAAAATATATACTTGTGTATTGATTTTAAGAAAGGCATTGACGTTTTTGGTTAAGTACACATTGGTGCAACAACAGCGATTTCAAAAAAAAAAAAAAATGTTTTGCCAATGCGCTTGGAAAATCCATCACATCGATTATATGCAACGCAGGATAAACTAGTAATATCATCAACCATGTGTAGTTAACTAGTGATTATGTTAAGATTGTTTTTTATAAGATAAGTTTAATGCTAGCTAGCAACTTACCTTGACTTCTTGCTGCACTCTCGTAACAGGTAGTCAGCCCGCCACGCAGTCTCCTCCTGGAGTGCAATGTAATCGGCCATAATCGGTGTCCAAAAATCCCGATTACCGATTGTTGTGAACACTTGAAATCGGCCCTAATTAATCGGCCATTTCGATTAATCGTCAACCTTTAGTATTATGTAAGAGAGATGGTTACTTAAGGCAAAAACTAAAGTAGGGTGGTTGGCCAAAGGTTGCGAGTTTGAATCTCATCATGGACAACTTTGGCATTTTAGCTAATTAACAAGTTTTCAACTACTTACTACTTAGCATGTTAGCTAACCCTAACCTTAACCCTTTTAGCTAACCTTAACTTCTTAACTTAACCCCTAGTCTAGCTAATGTTAGCCACCTAGCTAGAATTTGTTACACATCATCAAATGCATAGCATATTGTACATTTTGCAAATTCATAACATGAATTTTAATACTTAACATATGATACGAAATGGGTGATGAACATCGACAAATGAATATGTACCATACAAAACTTAACATATTAAACTAAATTGATTGTCTCGGATTCACATACAGAATAATACGAAGTGCTTTGAGACCAGGTTGACATACATGAAATGAAGTAGAAACCAATCCTCACTGTATATATTGCATGTATTGTAGCCAAACTATTAATAATCACCTGTATTGTAGCCTACCGATCTAGAAATAACCACCCATGGTCTCATTCCTCATTTAGTTTTCACCTACAGTATATGATGTGCAGTATTTACAGTATGCTGTAGCTGTTCTCCTGACCAGGACTGTGGTCAAGCTGGCTGCCTCTGTGTCCTGACTACAGTCTGTTTCAGGGACGTGAGCTTGCTTCTGTTTGGTTTATACAAGCAGGCCCATCATTTCAGATTTTGCCAGTGATGGATTTTCCCCCCTCTGTTTTTCTTTCTATAATTTGGCCTTTTGCAGGGTGCAGGTTTTGCTCTCAGACTTGAATATGTAATTAAGTGTGGTATTTTTCTTGTTAATGTCACTGCACAGCTAAAGATCCTCTTTATAGGCCTGGGGGGGGTAACAGCCCTGGGCACCCAGTGATGGACCACCTATATACTCAGAAGTGTCTCTTTCAGCCACACAGATCAAATTATAGGATGTAAGGGAGCTTGTTTTATCTCTTCCATTTTTATGGCATGAGTGGATGTTTATAGCCGGAACACACATTTTTTTTTAAGTCAGTAATTTGTAATGGGCATGTTGCGTTGCAAACCCTGGCATGAATGTACACTGAAAACAGGGGCTACTCTGTAAAAGTAACGTTTCAACCTTCTAGGGGATACTTTAACATTACCTGTGACGATTTAAAACTAGCACCATTCCCTGTGCCACAGAGGTTTGACGCGTCAGGGAGAGATGGTCTAGTGAGGGATGGCTGAGTCAGAAGTGCTTAGTAACCACTTCAGTCCTTATTTTCAGACTCATTTGTCTTGGCTCCAGAAAACTATGCAATTTGAGACAACCATGTCCTGTCTGTAGTAACCAGTGAACTCGTAGGGGGAATCACATAGTTTTAAAGTTTCTCTTCTGAATTGCAAACACAATTCAGTCATTTGCGTTTGAATGGTAATGAGCAGTAACGGCCACTTTCGCCCCCCTCCACTGTGTGTTGGCGCAGGACTATCCTGATCCAGTCAAACAAACTGTCGACCTTGAGACTGGAATCCCAGGCATGCACTCCCTCCTCTGGTGCTGTGATGGTCCCTGTGCCCTCCAGCTACGCAGACCTCTCCCTATTACCCCCATGGCTCCTCACTCCAATGGCTGAACCCCAAGAGACTTGCCACTTCGCTCTCTGTGATACTCCCACCCTCTTGTCCACCATCAAGTCCCATATGCTGCAGTCCTACATTTCCCAGCCTAAACTATCATGGATGTCTTATTTCCTATCTACTGTATGTGGAGCATACAGCCCATATTCACCCAGTCTCATTTGGTTCAGTCACACTGTGTACCCCATTACCCCCCCCCCATTCACCCCCTCCCTCCCCTCTGGCTACATTTCTCCCTCACCATCTCAGTGCCTCCCGTTCAGAGATTCCACAGTGCCCCCCTTAGTCGCTAGGGAAACAAACCCATGGCGACCAGGATTCAAAGGATCCCCCCCCCCCTCGCCAATAAACTCCAGAGCAGGGGTATGAGCAGAGCAGGAGGGTGTTCTGAAATACTGCTGAAGTAAATGTGACCCCCTGTGCTTCTCAGTGTAGCATGGCACCTGGACAAAGGCCCATTCAGTCAAGGTCATGGTTGGCATCCTGTTACCTGAGTTTTATGAAACGCTGGAGATTTCCAGATCCATGGTGGATTGCATGATAATGAAGAGCAGTGCTCGAACTGACACAGATGGGAGGATGTTTGAGTCACCTTTCTCATTTGGTTTTGAACCCCCAGATACAGTCTAGGATGTGAATAATCCCCACTCAAATGAAATCTGTAAGGACTCAATTCTATCTGAAGTTTGATTCTGAAAGTGATCCTCTTCCTCTGTCCACATCTCTTCCTACAGGTCTCAGGGAACAGTGCCCTCTGGTGGACATACATCACACAACCATCAAGCCTGTGGAGATTGTTTGAATGTTCAATGTCAATTATTCAGTATACCGGTAACATGTTTAGACTTTGCCCTCTTTTCATGGCACCATTCATTGTGGTGAAAAGAACCCTCTGGCTGTTCTGCCTCTCATAACATGTGAGCCTATTCTCAGGACTAGAAACTATATTAGTTTTCCACAATTGTTTGCGCATGTTTGCTGAATCTTTGGACCAATTTCCCAAAACTCGAAACACAAAACCACAAACACAAAATGCAAAACTTTACAAATCTCGAGCAAAAGCAGACACTGCAATCAAACTGTTTCACCTCTTTCCAAAATGTTTTTTTTTTTAGCATCAAAATGACGTGCGTCATGAATAGATCTGTCTACTAACCAACACACTGATGTGCTCAACACAAAACACTGCTATGAATATCCCATCAGTAGGTTTATGCCTTTTGCATTTTCAGTGTTACACTGTAGCCCGTTGTAAAAGTTTGTTGCATTAATGTATACCTCTGAAATATACATAAATGGACAGAGACAAATGCCATACAGTAACAAAAACTTCGTAATTTATTTCCAAAATGCAGTATTTTTTGGAATACTTGTTTTGTATCTAACACTTTCCAGACCCAACAGGAGAAAACCAGGAAAAACATTCAGTAAGAATGGGTTTTCTGCACAAAAATAAAAAATGAAAGTGTCTCATTGTTTCAAAACTCTAAATACAAAACTACAAAAACATGCAAAATGGAAGAAAAAATACATTAGGCTCCATCGTGCCTCCTGTTTTGGTCTGGCTCACAGCACCTCATCTACATCGCAAGCGAAGTTCTCCCTGGCTAAACAGAGGGGAAAGAATCTTCTGGAGTGACGGATCCAGCTGCCGAAAGCCCCCATATCAACTTCACCACATGCCTCCTCCATTGCCTGGACAATAGGCATGTGTGCGAGGGGATGGCGGTCATACACCTTCCATCGCCATGCCGAAAAAAAATATTCATTTGGGTTTAGGAATGGGGAATATGGTGGGAGGCAAAGAACAATAAATTGTGGGAGGTCGATGAACCAGTTGCGGACCAGAGCAGCCCGGTGGAAACTCACGTTGTCCCAGATGACAGCATACCTGAGCTACTCTGGTCCACCCCTCTGCTCGGCTAGAATGAGGATGCCGTGTAGTGTGTCCAGGAATGTGATGAGAAGGGCGGTGTTGTAGGGATCAAGGTTGGCATGGTGATGGAGGACGCCTTGCTGGCTAACGGCTGAGCACGTGGTGATATTCCCTCCACGCTGTCCAAGGACAGTCACCGTGGCCAATAATGTTCCGTCCCCTTCTTTTGGCTAGGTTGATGCCAGCCTCATCAATGTAAATATAAACGCGCAGAATTGCAGCGGCATCCAGCTCCACGTCTCTGAAACAGACGATACAATATGTGACATAGACCGAGAGCAGTCAATATGGTGAAGCACAATACACTGGATTACAGTACTGTAATGTGTCTATACAGTGCTGATATGATAGTAAATTCACAGTATAGTACTTACTTATTCATTGCGCTGTTTTTTAACCCTCTCTGAGTTTCGCTGAAATGGCACCCTGTAAACCTGTTTCATCCGGATTCGGTTGTGCAGTAATACACGGTCCAATATAGACAAGCCCACCTGGTGAATGTTATTGAATATTGTGTTGTCTGCAATTATGTGGTTCTGGGTTTATTGTAGTCTAATGGTATTGTTTGCCACCACCATGTTCACAATAACGGTCTCTTGTTCCAGCGCGAACAGCCAGTGTCTTCCACTATAGTTCTGCGGAAGATCCACAAATATGATATGATTTTTTACAGTAAGCAAAAATAATATTTTTTCTTAGGCCTACTGATATGTTGAATTGCAGTATACTACAGTATAAATACAGTGCCTTGCGAAAGTATTCGCCCCCCTTGAACTATGAAGTGGAACGACATTTATTGGATATTTCAAACTTTTTTAACAAATCAAAAACTGAAAAATTGGGTGTGCAAAATTATTCAGCCCCCTTAAGTTAATACTTTGTAGCGCCACCTTTTGCTGTGATTACAGCTGTAAGTCGCTTGGGGTATGTCTATATCAGTTTTGCACATCAAGAGACTGACATTTTTTCCCATTCCTCCTTGCAAAACAGCTCGAGCTCAGTGAGGTTGGATGGAGAGCATTTGTGAACAGCAGTTTTCAGTTCTTTCCACAGATTCTCGATTGGATTCAGGTCTGACTTGGCCATTCTAACACCTGGATATGTTTATTTTTGAACCATGTTTTGGATCATTGTCTTGTTGGAAGACAAATCTCCGTCCCAGTCTCAGGTCTTTTGCAGACTCCATCAGGTTTTCTTCCAGAATGATCCTGTATTTGACTCCATCCATCTTCCCGTCAATTTTAACCATCTTCCCTGTCCCTGCTGAAGAAAAGCAGGCCCAAACCATGATGCTGCCACCACCATGTTTGACAGTGGGGATGGTGTGTTCAGGGTGATGAGCTGTGTTGCTTTTACGCCAAACATAACGTTTTGCATTGTTGCCAAAAAGTTCAATATTGGTTTCATCTGACCAGAGCACATTCTTCCACATGTTTGGTGTGTCTCCCAGGTGGCCTGTGGCAAACTTTAAACAACACCTTTTATGGATATCTTTAAGAAATGGCTTTCTTCTTGCCACTCTTCCATAAAGGCCAGATTTGTGCAATATACGACTGATTGTTGTCCTATGGACAGAGTCTCCCACCTCAGCTGTAGATCTCTGCAGTTCATCCAGAGTGATCATGGGCCTCTTGGCAGCATCTCTGATCAGTCTTCTCCTTGTATGAGCTGAAAGTTTAGAGGGACGGCCAGGTCTTGGTAGATTTGCAGTGGTCTGATACTCCTTCCATTTCAATATTATCGCTTGCACAGTGCTCCTTGGGATGTTTAAAGCTTGGGAAATCTTTTTGTATCCAAATCCGGCTTTAAACTTCTTCACAACAGTATCTCGGACCTGCCTGGTGTGTTCCTTGTTCTTCATGATGCTCTCTGCGCTTTTAACGGACCTCTGAGACTATCACAGTGCAGGTGCATTTATACGGAGACTTGATTACACACAGGTGGATTGTATTTACATTGGAGCAGAAGGTCGCAAAGTTCAAGGGGGCCGAATACTTTCGCAAGGCACTGTACATAAAGAGCATAGTGTAGATGGTAGGTAACTTACTGGTTCTCATTTCTGAATGTATGGATCATAGATGCAACGTAGTGGCTTAGGTTGGGCTGAACTCTCTGTCCAGCCTCCCTCATACTCAATCCATTGTTGAGCACATGGTCAACCAATGTAGCCCTGATCTCATCTGAGTCAACTGTCCTTCCTTGCCTTTCTCATCCTCCTCTTCCTCTCACTCCTTCACCTCTAGCTCTTGTTTCATCATTGACTTATCAAACATCTCCAATCGAAAATCAAATCTAGTCGGCTTTCTATTCCGCAACAAAGCCTCCTTCACTTACGCCGCCAAACTTACCCTAGTAAAACTGACTATCCTACCGATCCTCGACTTCGTCGATGTCATCTACAAATTTGCTTCCAACACTCTACTCAGCAAACTGGATGCAGTTTATCACAGTGCCATCCGTTTTGTCACTAAAGCACCTTATACCACCCACCACTGCGACCTGTATGCTCTAGTCGGCTGGCCCTCGCTACATATTCGTCGCCAGACCCACTGGCTCCAGGTCATCTACAAGTCCATGCTAGGTAAAGCTCCGCCTTATCTCAGTTCACTGGTCACGATGGCAACACCCACCCGTAGCACGCGCTCCAGCAGGTGTATCTCACTGATCATCCCTAAAGCCAACACCTCATTTGGCCGCCTTCGTTCCAGTTCTCTGCTGCCTGTGACTGGAACGAATTGCAAAAATCGCTGAAGTTGGAGACTTTTATCTCCCTCACCAACTTCAAACATCTGCTATCTGAGCAGCTAACCGATCGCTGCAGCTGTACATAGTCTATCGGTAAATAGCCCACCCATTTTTACCTACCTCATCCCCATACTGTTTTTATTTATTTACTTTTCTGCTCTTTTGCACACCAATATCTCTACCTGTACATGACCATCTGATGATTTATCACTCCAGTGTTAATCTGCAAAATTGTAATTATTCGCCTACCTCCTCATGCCTTTTGCACACAATGTATATAGACTCCCTTTTTTTCCTACTGTGTTATTGACTTGTTAATTGTTTACTCCATATGTAACTCTGTGTTGTCTGTTCACACTGCTATGCTTTATCTTGGCCAGGCCACAGTTGCAAATGAGAACTTGTTCTCAACTAGCCTACCTGGTTAAATAAAGGTGAAATTTAAAAATTTAAAAATTTAAAAAACTTCAATTTTCCTCAAACAGGAGAGCTCATCTGTGGCCTTTTATAGTGCTAAAGCTCTGATTTCTAAGTGAACAATTCAGCAACTAGTGTTTACACATGTGAGGAGTGGGTGTTGCCAATTGGTGTGTAGAGTTTGGCATTGTTTTCCAAAGGGACTAAAGATTTTGAATGTTGTGCCTAATGTAGAGAACTGTATGTAGTTTTTTGCAAAAAGTGTGATATAGAATTGAAAACTGAGTATAAAGCAGGAATTGTGCTTGCGATTTTGCAGACTTGGTTTAGGGATTTGGTGCATGAGTTTCAGGTTTCGGTTATTGCGTTTCAAGTTCCAATTTTAGTGTGTAAACAATTGGGAAAAACTGTAATCCTAACAGTATTTCCTGTAGCATGTTGGTATCTTTACCAAGCACTGGACCCATGTGAGAAGGGAGGGGGGAGATGTAGAGATGTTCTCATCCTCTGTCCTAGCTGTCTGTTGACACACTAGCTGTAGTGCTTGGGCATCTGGGCACAGTGTTTAAACTGCTGAATTTCACTGCGGGTTTCTTGGGTGATTTGAGTAAAAAAGAAGAGGCCTTCAGCTGGTTGCACACACTGTGGCCTCTTAAAGGCCAACAGAGGGGTTTCACACAGAAAAAAGTCAATCACCGGATTAAGCGTTCCCGTCTCTCACTGCTGCTAACCAGTAATGTTACTGTGGTTACCTTAATGTTGTTCATTTTGGCCTTATCAGAGTGGTACAGCAAAGAAAAAAATATATATATATTTGAGGAGTAATGTAAATACAGTTTATGTGCTGGGTTCTTAGCAAGAGGGTGGTGGAGGATGTAGATATTTCCAGCTTCCAGCTTTGCAGCACTGGCCCGGCAGGCAGGCCAATCATGGGACGCTAGGGGGTCACGGCTTCCCCTTGAAGGGTAGGAGAAGTAGGACAGGGTACCCTCTGAAGGGTAGGAGAAGTAGGACAGGGTACCCTCTGAAGGGTAGGAAAAGTAGGACAGGGTACCCTCTGAAGGGTAGGAAAAGTAGGACAGGGTACCCTCTGAAGGGTAGGAGAAGTAGGACAGGGTACCCTCTGAAGGGTAGGAAAAGTAGGACAGGGTACCCTCTGAAGGGTAGGAAAAGTAGGACAGGGTACCCTCTGAAGGGTAGGAGAAGTAGGACAGGGTACCCTCTTTGGGAAATTCTTTCAGGACAGGTGAAGGAATTATTTGTGTTCTTTTGAAAAACCATCAAGAGGAAATGAAAGCACATCCATCTCCAGACATAATATTAGTCCATGAAGCTCCTACATCACAAATTGAACACCTGAAACCCATGACTTATTTTAGGCAAGGGTCACAGAATTACAATAACGATAGGGGAGGAGATGTGTTAATAATATGGGTGTAAGACTTACATTCATGCATACTGAGTATACAAAACATGAAAAACATCTGCTCTTTTCATGACGTAGACTGACCAGGTGAATCCAGGTGAACGTTATGAATCCACCTCAATCAGTGTAGATGAAGGAGAGGAGAAATGTTAAAGAAGGATTTTAAATCCTTGAGACAATTGAGTCATGGATTGTGTGCCATTCAGAGGGTGAATGGGCAAGACAAAATATTTAAGTGCCTTTGAAAGGGTTATGGTAGTAGGTGCCAGGCACATCGGTTTGTGTGAAGAACTGCAACGCTGCTGGGTTTTTAACACTCAAACGTTTCCCGTGCGTATCAAGAATGGTCAAGCACCCGCAGGACATCCAGCCAATTGGACAGCTGTGGTACGCATTGGGGTGCTGTGGACAGCTGTGGTAAGCATTGGGGTGCTGTGGACAGCTGTGGTAAGCATTGGGGTGCTGTGGACAGCTGTGGTAAGCATTGGGGTGCTGTGGACAGCTGTGGTAAGCATTGGGGTGCTGTGGACAGCTGTGGTAAGCATTGGGGTCAACATGGGCCAGCATCCCTGTGGAACGCTTTCTACACCGTGTAGAGTCCATGTCCTGATTAATTAAGGCTGTTCTGTGGGCAAAAGGCAGTGCCACTAAATATTAGGAAGGTGTTCTTAATGTTTTGTACACTCAGTGTATGTGCAAGACTGACAAGCCCAGATACACATAAAAGCCACTGGAGCAGCTTTCTGATGTCTTTAACTGGTTTACTATACCTGTATGCAATAAAACGTGGATTCCGGGCAAAGCTTTTTGAATAAATCATTTTTCAATCATTCAGGTAATTTGTAAATGGTCATTTATCAGTGGTCTGGGTTTGATCTGATGAGGCTTTTGCTTTGTCTTCACTCTGGTGGAGAATTGGAGAGATACTTTTGTTAAATGGAGCAGAATTCTCAAAAAGTCATTTTCAAATCCCTTTAGAGAAGATTTGTTCCTTGTAAAACTCACAACCTAAATGTTTCAGAGCAATATGTTTATGGAGGAATTATGGGTAGAAAATTGTACTGCTAGGTAAATAACAGCGACAATATGATGAACCATCTTCTCAGCAGCACACAAAGTCTCGGCTTCTCTGTGTTACCGTGCCAACCCTAATCCGTGTCTGGCGGGTCAACACCCCTCATGTCCCCCCGTGCCAAGTGTCATAAACTTTTGTTTCTCCTACGTAACATGTTTGTTATTGCGTCTTTTATGTGCTGCTGCTGAGTCAAATGAAGGCCAGCAGACATTATCTCTATTTTTCATCTCCCTCTGTGGTCCCATGAGGCTGTGTGTTTAGACAACAATCAAATCATGATGGAGTAGTACCATGCCTTTACATCCACAGGTCTGGGTCAGTACAGAAGATGTAGGAGTGTGATGTAGAGGTTGGTGTGTCAGTGTTGCAGTGTGTGAATCACAGTATGTGTGTTTAAAGTTCCACCTTGGATTCCCACTCTGATGGGAGTCTTGGTCTCCATACCTGGGGGTAGAAATGTTAGTTCCCCATGGGTTAAGTCATCGTCACGGAGACCATGCTGAGCTGTACCAGAGGGAGGGAGATAAAGAAAGAGACTGCCCTGACAAACTAGGTACTTGGTACAGATGTGAATGAAGTGTTTGCACATCTGAAGACAGTGAAGAGAGACGAGTGTAGTAAGAGCACCCCCTATTCTTCATTCCTGTTTTGATCTACAACTGTTCTGTTTTAGAACCGAACTGCCCCTCCACTCTGCTATGGAAAGAGGACATTCTGTCACGGCAAACCTTGAGTGGCATCAAAGCAAGGCATCAAAATAAAAAGCCAACAAGTGACTAGTTGTTCAATGGAAATAAGTCCCAGACTTTATTGTGTGTTATCCTCAGATTTTACTCGTGCACATGTATGGCTTTTTCAAGTTTTATGTGTGCTTGTTTTTTTAAATGGTCGAATTAATAAACTAAAATAAAACCATAAACTGATATATCATACCAGCTATCATATCATATGAAGGATATATTATAATACAACTATAGAGATAATTATTAATACTAATAATGTTATACACAAATTACTATCACTTTCAAAATAGAGCAAATTATAATAATATCGTAGTTGGAATTATGAATTATATTAGCATGTATCCGACTATAATGATATACAATCATGCAATAATCTGTATGATAGGCTAATGGTAATTATCGATGAACTGTCTTGAAGAAACTCTGGCAACACTTGGAAAAGAAACAGAAAAGTTACAAAACTCTAAACTCTAAAAATACAAAACACTATTACGCTTTTCGATTGCACTGTTTCGTAGTGAATTACATACTTTGCGTTTTCCTTTCGACATCAATCGTTAGAGCGCAGGATGCTTGCCAAGAACATAGCCATCTTGAGGAGGGAGCTGTGGGAGTGACTAAAGAAAGAAGAGTTCAAATGTTCCCTCCTCGCTCGTTCAGCGGGGTCTCTATATAAAGCACTGAGATGCCGCTGTAAAGTTAGTCAACAGTCACCAAGTTACTCTGCCCTCTAGGACCGCAGCCAACGAGTACAGCTCCACTTCAGCACCAATTTAGCAAACGGGAAATACTCAACAGGTGCTGAAGATTTTGGATAATTGCCGGATAATTGTCAGTGATTGAGGTTAGCATGTTTTTCTACATTTAATCAGATTTATTCTGCAACATGTATTCACCATGTAATTCTATGCTTTTGGCTGCTACTGAGTTGAAACATTTTATAATGTTCAGAGTTGATAAGAATATGTGAATGTATTTAATGCTGTTGTAAATTAATTAGCTTGTCATGAAACACTACTTATTTCAATATTGTCTTGAACATTGTTATAACACATGCAAGTGCAGTGCTCCAGCCATCATCAATATATGCCATCACATCATCACTGTCCACATTTCTACTTCTGTGAAATAATGTCAATCTCAGGTGTCAATTCCTAGAGAATAATTTAATGAAAACTGTGCATACAGTATGTAGCTTATATCAATAATATAACTATTTTGAGTCAGGTTTTGTCTACTTCTCCAAGGGGAGTTGTGTTGATGTGTGACACTCCTGGGTTTGACATCGGGGGCAGTATAGGACAGAAGAGCTACTGCAGAGCCACCAGGTGAGAGTCCACCAGGCTCGTGTGTGTGTGTGTGTGTGGCTGGCTGGCTGGCTGGCTGGCTGCTCTGTCTGTCACTCGGGTATAACATTCATGAGAATCATGAGAAAGGCCCAGAAATAAAGACTGGTGTGAGAAGGTAGGCAGGGACACAAAGAGAGGGCCAGAGGAGGGGTGTGGTGGGATGGTTGGGCTGCCTCAGGCCAGCCGGCTGGCTCCCATCGCTGGCTGGGGCTGCTTGGCTCTGTGACAGTGTGTTGACACAGACCGGCCGTCAGACCTCAAGCCGCAGTTCCAGGCTGAGAGAGAGAGGAGGAATTGAAGGATGCATGGAGCAGTGGTATGACTGCTCTCTCTCTTTACTTCTCTCCCTCTCTGCCATGCCTTCTCCTGCCGGCTGATTTAGTAGCCCTGCTGTTTGTCTTCTCCTGGCCAATGGGGTTGTGGCTGAGGCTGGGAGCCTGCCTTGTGCCCTGTGAGCCTTGTGTGCTGTGGCAAAGGAGGATGAGAACCACACACTTCCTCATTTTCATACTAACATCTTCTGTTTTAGTAAAGAACTCTACATCTGTCTCTTCCCCCCGCTCTCTTTATTTGGCTTTCTCTCCCTCTATTTTCATCTCTCTATCCATAATTTTCTCATGAACTAATAACCCTTTCTGCTGTAGTTCTTCCCTACTCCCTCTCCTGTTTTAGATTTTTAAAATCTGGCTGACCTGATTTTGCAGGTCAGCCAGACGGGTATCAGAGAGAGGTGACAGAGATTATGGACTTCTTGAACCTGACTGATTGCTCTCTTTCCACCCAGATTATATATCACTATGGCATCCAGGGCCATTAAGGATAATTCATGTCTTTAAATAAATATCTGCAGTTATGTTTACTGATACAGTGGGGCAAAAAAGTATTTAGTCAGCCACCAATTGTGCAAGTTCTCCCACTTAAAAAGATGAGAGAGGCCTGTAATTTTCATCATAGGTACACTTCAACTAGGTCAGACAAAATGAGGAGACAAAATCCAGAAAATCACATTGTAGGATTTTTAATGAATTTATTTGCAAAATATGGTGGAAAATAAGTATTTGGTCACCTACAAACAAGCAAGATTTCTGGCTCTCACAGACCCGTAACTTCTTCTTTAAGAGGCTCCTCTGTCCTCCACTCGTTACCTGTATTAATGGCACCTGTTTGAACTTGTTATCAGTATAAAAGACACCTATCCACAACCTCAAACAGTCACACTCCAAACTCCACTATGGCCAAGACCAAAGAGCTGTCAAAGGACACCAGAAACAAAATTGTAGACCTGCAGCAGGCTGGGAAGACTGAATCTGCAATAGGTAAGCAGCTTGGTTTGAAGAAATCAACTGTGGGAGCAATTATTAGGAAATGGAAGACATACAAGACTACTGATAATCTCCCTCGATCTGGGGCTCCATGCAAGATCTCACCCCGTTGGGTCAAAATGATCACAAGAACGGTGAGCAAACATCCCAGAACCACACGGGGGGACCTAGTGAATGACCTGCAGAGAGCTGGGACCAAAGTAACAAAGCCTACTATCAGTAACACACTACGCCGCCAGGGACTCAAATCCTGCAGTGCCAGACGTGTCCCCCTGCTTAAGCCAGTACATGTCCAGGCCCGTCTGAAGTTTGCTAGAGAGCATTTGGATGATCCAGAAGAAAATTGGGAGAATGTCATATGGTCAGATGAAACCAAAATATACATTTTTGGTAAAAACTCATCTCGTCGTGTTTGGAGGACAAAGAATGCTGAGTTGCCTCCAAATAACACCATACCTACTGTGAAGCATGGGGGTGGAAACATCATGCTTTGGGGCTGTTTTTCTGCAAAGGGACCAGGACGACTGATCCGCGTAAAGGAAAGAATGAATGATGGGGCCATGTATCGTGAGATTTTGAGTGAAAACCTCCTTCCATCAGCAAGGGCATTGAAGATGAAACGTGGCTGGGTCTTTCAGCATGACAATGATCCCAAACACACTGCCCGGGCAACGAAGGAGTGGCTTCGTAAGAAGCATTTCAAGGTCCTGGAGTGGCCTAGCCAGTCTCCAGATCTCAACCCCATAGAACATCTTTGGAGGGAGTTGAAAGTCTGTGTTGCCCAGCAACAGCCCCAACAAAGGGTATATAACAAAGTATTGAGATAAACTTTTGTTATTGACCAAATACTTATTTTCCACCATAATTTGCAAATAACTCCATAAAAAATCCTACAATGTGATTTTCTGGATTTTCTGTTCTCATTTTGTCTGTCATAGTTGAAGGCCTCTCATTTTTTTTAATCGGGAGAACTTGCACAATTGGTGGCTGACTAAATACTTTTTGTCCCACTGTAGATCATAGTTCCAAAGGGGCTGAGTAAAAGTGAATTTCCTTGGTCACTGTCTTGAGCAATCGATGGAAGATTACAATTAAGTCATTATTATGGATCTGAAAGGATATCCCCAGCTAATTGCTGTATTATGAAAGAGCTGAAAAGAGCTTTGAAAGGATTTGGCCAAACTGAAGATGATCAGGTACAATGTGGAGATTAAATTTATGAGATATTGTCTGACTACTGAAAGCCTTGTAGAGAGAGTGTATCCTTTGATATGGAGTAATACCAGTCATTTGGCTACATAGCTGATGCCTGCTGGACTGTTAATTTATCACGGTACTCCATTTTGTTTATTTTTATTTTTTTGTTTTTCTGTCGGCCCTAGCCCCGAACTCAGGCCCTGTGTGTAGTTAACCGACCCTCTCTGCCCATTCGTCGCCATTTTACCTGTTGTTGTTGTCTTAGCTGATTAGCTGTTATGTCTTACCCGTTGTTGTCTTAGCTAGCTCTCCCAATCAACACCTGTGATTGCTTTATGCCTCACTTTATGTCTTTCTCAAATGTCAATATGCCTTGTGTACTGTTTAGGATAGTTATCATTGTTCTAGTTTACTGCGGAGCCCCTAGTCTCACTCTACTTGCCTCAGATTCCTCCTTTGTCCCACCCCCCACACATGCGGTGACCACACCCAGTATAACCAGCACGTCCAGAGATGCATCCTCTCTTATCGTCACTCAGTGCCTGGGCTTACCTCCATTGTACCCGCACCCCACCATACCCCTCTCTGCACATTATGCCCTGAATTTATTCTACCACGCCCAGAAATCTGCTCCTTTTATTCTCTGTCCCCAACGCACTAGACGACCAGTTTTGATAGCCTTTAGCCGTACCCTCATCCTACTTCTCCTCTGTTCCTCGGGTGATGTGAAGATTAACCCAGGCCCTGCGTGTCCCCAGGCACTCTCATTTGTTGACTTCTGTAATCGAAAAAGCCTTGGTTTCATGCATGTTAACATCAGAAGATTTCCATACCCAACTATAACATTTTCCGCCAAGATAGAACTGCCAAAGGGGGAGGAGTTAGCCTGCAAAGTTCTGTCATACTTTCCAGGTCTATGCCAAAACAGTTCGAACTTCTAATTTTAAAAATGAACCTCTCCAGAAATAAGTCTCTCACTGTTGTCACCTGTTATAGACCCCCCTCAGCTCCCAGATGTGCCCTGGACACCAGGGAATGAATTGATTGCCCCTCATCTATCTTCAGAGTTTGTTCTGTTAGGTGACCTAAACTGGGATATGCTTAACACCCCGCAGTCCTACAATCTAAGCTAGATGCCCTCAATCTCACACAAATCATCAAGGAACCCACCGGGTACAATCCTAAATCCGTAAACATAGGCACCCTCATAGATATTATCCTGACCAACTTGCCCTCCAAATACACCTCTGCTGTTTTCAATCAGGATCTCAGCGATCACTGCCTTATTGCCTGCATCCGCTATGGGTCCGCGGACCACCACTCATCACTGTCAAACACTCCCTAAAACACTTCTGCGAGCAGGCCTTTCTAATCGACCTGGCCCGGGTATCCTGGAAGGATATTGACCTCATCCCGTCAGTCAAGGATGCCTGGTCGTTCTTTAAAAGTAATTTCCTCACCATCTTAAATATGCATGCCCCTTTCAAAAACTGTAGAACTAAGAACAGATATAGCCCGTGGTTCACTCCAGACCTGACTGCCCTTGACCAGCACAAAACATCCTGTGGCGGACTTCAATTGCATCAAATAGTCCCCGCGATATGCAACTGTTCAGGGAAGCCATGAACCAATACACACAGTCAGTCAGGAAAGCAAAGGCTAGCTTTTTCAAACAGAAATTTGCATCCTGTAGCTCTAACTCCAAAACGTTTTGGGACACTGTATGGAGGACAAGAGCACCTCCTCCCAGCTGCTCACTGCTCTGAGGCTAGGTAACACGGTCACCACCGATAAATCCAAGATGATCGAAAATTTCAATAAGCATTTCTCTACGGCTGGCCATGCTTTCCTCCTGGCTACCCCAACCCCGGCCAACAGCTCTGCCCTCCCCACAGCTTCTTGCCCGAGCCTCCCCAGCTTCTCCTTCACCCAAATCCAGATAGCAGATATTCTGAAAGAGCTGCAAAACCTGGACCCGTACAAATCAGCCAGGCTAGACAATCTGGACCCACTCTTTCTAAAACTATCCTCCTCCATTGTTGCAACCCCTATTACCAGTCTGTACAACCTCTCTTTCGTATCGTCCGAGATCCCTAAAGACTGGAAAGCTGCTGCGGTCATCCCCCTCTTCAAAGGGGGTGACACTCTAGACCCAAACTCATATAGACCTATATCCATCCTGCCCTGCCTCTCTAAAGTCTTTGAAAGCCAAGTTAATAAACAGATCACTGACCATTTCGAATACCACCGTACCTTCTCCGCTGTGCAATCCAGTTTTCGAGCTGGTCACGGGTGTACCTCAGCCACGCTCAAGGTACTAAACGATATCATAACCGCCATCGATAAAAACAGTGCCGTGCAGCCGTCTTCATCGACCTGGCCAAGGCTTTCGACTCTGTCAATCACCGTATTCTTATCGGCAGACTCAATAGCTTTTTCTCAAATGACTGCCTCGCCTGGTTCACCAACTGCTTTGCAGACAGAGTTCAGTGTGTCAAATTGAAGGGCCTGTTGTCTGGACCTCTTGCAGTCTATGGGGGTACCACAGGGTTCAGTTTTCGGCCGACTCTTTTCTCTGTATATATCAATGATGTCGCTCTTGCTGCAGGTGATTCCCTGATCCACCTCTACGCAGACGACACCATTCTGTATACATCTGGCCCTTCTTTGTACACTGTGTTAACCTCAGTGGGATATGTGGGACGGTAGCGTTCCACCTCGCCAACAGCCAGTGAAATTGCAGGGCGACAAATTCAAAACAACAAAAATCTCATAATTAAAATTCCTCAAGCATACAAGTATTTTACACAATGTTAAAGATAAAATTCTCATTAATCCAGCCACAGTGTCTGATTTAAAAAATGCTTTACAGCGAAAGCACCACAAACGATTATGTTAGGTCACCACCAACTCACAGAAAAACACAGCCATTTTTCCAGCCAAAGAGAGGAGTCACAAAAAGCACAAATAGAGATCAAATTCATCACTAACCTTTGATGATCTTCATCAGATGACACTCCTAGGACTTCATGTTACACAATACATGTATGATTTGTTTGATAAAGTGCATATTTATATTTTAAAAAATCTAATTTTACATTGGCGCATTACATTCAGTAGTTCTAAAACATGCGGTGATTGTGCAGAGAGCCACATCTATTTACAGAAATATTCATTATAAATGTTGATGAAAATACAAGTGTTATACATGGAATTAGAGATATACGTCTCCTTAATGGAACCGCTGTGTCAGATTTTTAAAAAACTTTACAGAAAAAGCAAACCATGCAATAACCTGAGAACCGCGTTCAGACAACAAAGCAGCCAAAAAGATATCCGCCATATTGTGTAGGCACCATTAGTCAGAAATAACATTATAAATATGATGATTTTGATGATCTTCATCAGAATGCACTCCCAGGAATCTCAGTTCCACGATAAATATTTGATTTGTTCGATAATGTCCATCATTTATGTCCAAATAGCTTATTTTGTTAGCGCGTTTGATAAACAAGGCACCGGATGGACCGGGCTATGGGGGAGCACTGGAGCTCAGGTGCGCAGCCTTGGCACCACTCCTCCAGGCTGGATGACCACTTTAGCCCACACCCTACAGAGTGCAGGCACAGGTTAAACCGGGCTGTGGGTGAGCACTGGAGATCTGGTGCATACCATTCACACCTCTCCCTTAGGTTCAATACCTACATTCGCACTGCACCCACCCAGCGCCCCGGAGACACAGCACGGTGCGCTTTAGCAGGATACCCTGGGCCGAAACGGCGTACCGGAGACCAAACACGCTGGGCCGGCACAATACGCCCTGGCTGGATGCCCACTCTTGCATGGCACTTGCAGGGGGCTGGGATGTAGCGCACCGGGCTAAGAACGGGTACTGGAGACACCATGCGCTTGACCACATAACACGGTGCCTGACCAGAACGACGCCCGCCACGGTAAGCACGGGGAGTTGGCTCTGGTCTCTAACCTGATTCTGCCACACTCCCTGTGTGCCCCCCAATTTTTTTTGGGGGGGCTTCCTCACGTGCCGCCTGCGCTGCCTTACCTCAAATCGCCGCCGCTCAACTTTCGCTGCCTCCCGCTCTTCCTTGTGGCGGCGATATTCCCCAGCCTGTGCCCAGGGTCCCTTGCCTTCCAGTATCTCCTCCCAAGTCCAGGAGTCCAGAACCCTCTGCTCCAGTTTACCACTCTGCTTGGTCCTTTTTTGGTGGTGGGTGATTCTGTAACGATTCTCCTCCTCAGAAGAAGAGAATCCCCCACCACCAAAAAAGGACCAGAAGGAGTAGGAAATATCGGACCAATGCACAGCGTGGTAAGTGTCCATGTTGTTTATTATAACCGGAACACTGAAACAAAAACAGAAGTAGAACAAAACGCAACAGTTCTGTCAGGTACTCACACAAAACAGAAAACAATCACCCACAACTCAAAATGGGAAAACAGGCTACGTAAGTATGGTTCTCAATCAGAGACAACGATTGCCAGCTGCCTCTGATTGGGAACCATACCAGGCCAAACACATAGAGATAGAAAACATAGAACACAAAACATAGAATGCCCACCCCAACTCACGCCCTGACCAACCTAAAATAGAGACATAAAAAAGGAACTAAGGTCAGGACGTGACATAAAGACTGTTGGCATCTAGTGGAAGCCGTATGAAGTGCAATATGACCCCATTTACACTGTATATTGGAATGGCAAAGAGTTGAAAAACTACAAACCTCAGATTTCCCACTTCCTGGTTGGATTTTTCTCAGGTTTTCGCCTGCCATATGAGTTCTCTTATACTCACCGACATCATTCAAACAGTTTTAGAAACTTTAGAGTGTTTTCTATTCAATACTACTAATACTATGCATATATTAGCATCTGGGACAGAGCAGCAGGTAGTTTACTCTGAGCACCTTATTCATCCAAGCTACTCAATACTGCCCCCCTGTCACCAAGAAGTTAACTAACCTCCAGACGAGCTTCAATGCCATACAACACTCCTTCCATGGCCTCCAACTGCTCTTAAACGCTAGTAAAACCAAGTGCATGCTTTTCAACCGTTCGCTACCCGCACCCGCCCGCCCAACTAGCATCACTACCCTGGACGGTTCTGACCTAGAATATGTGGACAACTACAAATACCTAGGTGTCTGGCTAGACTGTAAACTCTCCTTCCAGACTTATATTAAACATCTCCAATCCAAAATCAAATCTAGAATCGGCTTTCTATTTCGCAACAAAGCCTTCTTCACTCACGCCTACAAACTTACCCTCGTAAAACTGACTATCCTACCGATCCTCGACTTCGGCGATGTCATCTACAAAATAGCTTCCAATACTCTACTCAGCAAACTGGGTGCAGTCTATCACAGTGCCATCTGTTTTGTTACCAAAGCCCCTTATACCACCCACCACCGTGACCTGTATGCTCTAGTCGGCTGGCCCTCGCTACATATTCGTCGCCAGACCCACTGGCTCCAGGTCATCTATAAGTCTATGCGAGGTAAAGCTCCACCTTATCTCAGCTCACTGGTCACGATAACAACACCCACCCGTAGCATGCGCTCCAGCAGGTATATCTCACTGGCCATCCTCAAAGCCAACACCTCCTTTGGCCGCCTTTCCTTACAGTTCTCTGCTGCCAGTGACTGGAACGAATTGCAAAAATCGCTGAAGCTGGAGACTTATATTTCCCTCACTAACTTTAAACATCAGTTATCTGAGCAGCTAACCGATCGCTGCAGCTGTACATAGTCCATCTATAAATAGTCCACCCAATCTACCTACCTCATTCCCATATTGTTTTTATTTACTTTCTGCTCTTTTGCACACCAGTATATCTACTTGCACATCATCTGCTCACTTATCACTCCAGTGTTAATCTGCTAAATTGTAATTACTTCTCTACTATGGCTTATTTATTGCCTACCTCCTCACGTCATTTGCACACACATATATATATATATATATATATATATATATATATATATATATTATATATATTTTCACACACTGTATACAGACTTAATTTTTTTCTATTGTGTTATTGACTGTACGCTTGTTTATTCCATATGTAACTCTGTGTTTGTTTGTGTCACACTGCTTTGCTTTATCTTGGCCAGGTCGCAGTTGTAAATGAGAACTTGCTCTCAACTACCTTACCTGGTTAAATAAAGGTGTCTGGCCATGTGCTTTACTCTGTAGCCTGTTTTGTTGGCTGGCCGGCTCACAGTGTGTTTTCTCCCCACAGCATCGTGTCTGCTGTGCTCAGGACCAGAGCTCACACAAGGCTGCCCACTGTGGTCTGCCCAGCCTGCCCAGAGCCCTAGACACAGACGCCCAGAGACCCGTCCCAGAGACCGGAGATGACTGCTGCCATGCCCTGCTGGCTCTCTGCCCTCACCCTCACCCTCACCCTAAACCTCCTGGTCCTCTCTGCCAGGGAAGGAGCTGCCCTCTTCCTGCCCGACTCCAATGAGCTGCGGCAACTACTGAGCCGGTACCAGGATGACCAGAACAGCACCGATAACACAGCGGGTAGTAGGACCCGACGGGCCATCCAGTGGACAGACCGCGGGGAGATTTTACAACTGCACAACAAACTGAGGGGACAAGTCTACCCCACCGCATCCAACATGGAGTACATGGTGAGACATGCAATCCTGAAATGTACACTACCGTTCAAAAGTTTGGTCGTCACTTAAGAAATGTCCTTGTATTTGAAATAAATGCAATTTTCTGTCCATTAAAATAACATCAAATTGATCAGAAATACAATGTAGACATTGTTAATGTTATAAATGACTATTGTAGCTGGAAACGACTGATTGTTAATGGAATATCTACATACAGAGGCCCATTATCAGCTACCATCACTCCTGTGTTCCAATGGCACGTTGTGTTAGCTAATCCAAGTTTATCATTTTAAAATGCTAACTGATCATTAGAAAACCCTTTTGCAATTATGTTAGCACAGCTGAAAACTGTTGTTCTGATTAAAGAAGCAATAAAACTGTCCTTCTTTAGATTGTTGAGTATCTGGATCATCAGCATTTGTGGGTTCGATTAGGCTAAAAATGGTGAGTTGCAAAGAAAAAGCCATATCTCAGACTGGTCAATAAAAAGAAAAGATTAAGATGGGTAAAAGAATACAGACACTGGACAGAGGAAATCTGCCTAGAAGGGCAGCATCCCGGAGTCGCCTCTCCACTGTTGACGTTGAGACTGGGGTTTGGCGGGATCAATTTAATGAAGCTGCCAGTTGAGGACTTGTGAGACGTCTGTTTCTCAAACTAGACACTCTAATGTACTTGTCCTCTTGCTCAGTTGTGCACCAAGGCCTCCCACTCCTCTTTCTATTCTGATTAGGGTCAGTTTGCGCTGTTCTGTGAAGGGAGTATTACACAGCGTTGTCCGAGATCTTCAGTTTCTTGGCAATTTCTGGCATGGAATAGCCTTCATTTATCACAAGAAGAGTAGACTGATGAGTTTCAGAAGAAAGTTATTTGTTTCTGGACATTTTGAGAGTAATCGAATACACAAATGCTGATGCTCCAGATACTCAACTAGTCTAAAGCAGATTTATGGCTTCTTTAATCAGTTTTCAGCTGTGCTAATATAATTGCAAAAAGGTTTTCTAATTATCAATTATCCTTGATAAACTTGATTAGCTATCAATTATCCTTGATAAACTTGATTAGCTAACACAACGTGCCATTTGAACACAGGAGTGATGGTGGCTGATAATGGGCCTCTTACGCCTATGTAGATATTCCATTAAAAATCAGTCGTTTCCACCTACAATAGTAATTTACAACATTAACTATGTCTACACTGTATATCAATTCAATGTTATTTTAATCAACAAAAAATGTGCTTTTATTTAAGAAAAAATACATTTCTAAGTGACCCCAAACTTTTGAACAGTAGTGTATGTACTGTAGCTTTAACTATCATCACCCTGACAGATACACTGTCAACACACTGTAAAGAGGCTCACTATTCACACACTACTGTAGCGCAACAACCTCTATTACATGTAGAATACATGGTGAAAGTGACGGGTTGGAAGTTGTTTCCCTAGCTGGAGGCACAGAGAGCTGATGAATAGCAGGTGCGTGGCAGGTAGCCTAGCGGTTCAAGCATTGGGCCAGAAAGCAAGAGGTTGCTAATTCGAATCCCTGAGCCGACAAGGTGAAAAATCCCTAATTCCGTCAGAGTTGATAATGGCAGACCCTGCTGGCCGTGACCCCCCCCCCAGTTGGGGTAGGCAAGAAACACATTTCCAGTTCACACATGTGCAATAGGACAAATATATTTTATCAGTAGATAGTACAGAGAGATGGAGGTAAACGTCAGCATCAGTCTGCTGCTCAGGAAATACCAAGCTCTTGTGTTTATGAGATATAATGTAGGTGAGTGTTTATAGACACATTTTACTACTGTTAGGTTTTGAACAAACAGAATAAAAACTCATGGACATCTAGAAAAAGCTCAAACCAAGTTTATTCACCCACTGGGTCATACAGCTGCAAAGACAAAGATAGGATTTACACAAGAATAATTATTTATACCCTCCTACGAGGCGCAGTCTACTCCTTACACATCTCGACAGCCAATACAGTAATTTCTTCTTTTTTTCACCTTTATTTAACCAGGTAGGCCAGTTGAGAACAAGTTCTCATTTACAACTGCGACCTGGCCAAGATAAAGCAGTGTGACACAAACAAAAACACAGAGTTACACATGGAATAAACAAGTGTACAGTCAATAAAACAATAGAGAGGGGAAAAAAAGTCTATATACAGTGTGTGCAAATGGCGTGAGGAGGTAAGGCAATAAATAGGCCATAGAAGTGAAGTAATTACAATTGAGCAACATCTCTGTTGCTAGTCAGGAACTTAATTGGTTCCTCTCACTGGTGTAGCCATGGCCCTGCCTGGTGCTAGAACTTTCCTGGGTGTGGAAGTATATGTGTGTGTAATAGGACGGTTCCTTCTCACTTCATCTGACCTGACCTCGGGCCGAATTCCTCGCTCCTCCCTAATCCTCAACTGTCCTACCTTAACAGTGACTGAAACCAGACTGTTTGCCCTTTGCCTCCCTCCTTAGGCTCCATGATATTTAACAATACCATGTTTTGACAGAATGTAAACTTTCTGCACTCCCCCTTGTCTCACTCAGTAACTTCCCCTACACCTAGGTTCTATCCACCCTACATTGACCCCAACATATTCATTCATTATACATGTAAAGTCATCAATAAGTTCTAGTATGGTAACATGAATAAGTATGTTTTCAAGCTAGAACCCAACACGACAACAATCTTCTCTCCTGGAAAAGATGAGCTCATGGTAGTCAACTGCTGGCAGCCTGGAGAGGAGCTGGCTTACTGGGAGGATAATTACACTGACTCTACACTACCTGCTGGGAGTCAGACACTGCAGAGAGGGGTGAATGAAGACAGGGTAGACCTCCCTCTGCCCTGCTTTTCTGTTCTCTGCCAGGCCTGGTTCTGAGGACAGGACTGGGGGTATAGCTGAGCTGGCATAGTCACGGGCATGCATATGTATGTGTGTGTATTTGTATGTGTGGTGGTGACCACCAATGGCCTGGAAATGTACTGAGGAGAGACACTGTGAGGTGCCACACTGTACCAGTGCTCTCTTCCCCCTCCTCCCCCATATCCGAGTGGTGAGAGTGGTGGCAGAGATGAGTTGCATCCCATCTTTCCACGTTCTTTTCCATGGGTAGAGAGAGAAACCCGCTCAGGAAATATGCCTAATTCAGCTGTGATTTCTGGGGATTTGTAGTGGAGTGGGGCCAGGTGATGCTCCACTCACATTTCCTGGGCTAAAGCTAATGTTTTACTTGTATCCAGATCAATTTCAGCTCCTTGGGAAGAAAGAGGGCTAGCAGAGGCCTACAAAGGTATCTTTTGGTTAGGTAGGTAGCTATGAGGAGACAGGAGGAGCAGTTATTATATGAAGGGGATCTACCTGGTGGCCTGATGTTAAAGCAGCTGGGGTAAGTCTAGCTGTGGTGATGGTCATGGATGCAGGTAGTTTTGATGGGTCTGTCTCACTGTTCACTGATCATATGTTGGAGTGTGTCACAGTGTGGACCCCTTTGCTGTCATTAATGTTACTGAAATGTGTGAGTTTTAGTGTTACAACTTTGTTCTAACAGTGTTATTTGTGTGTTTCCAGGTCTGGGATGATGAGCTGGAGAGGTCAGCCACTCACTGGGCAGAGGCATGCCAGTGGGAACATGGACCTAATGACCTGCTCATGTCCATCGGTCAGAACCTCGCTGTTCACTGGGGCAGGTAAGACAATATGACACACACGCATGCATACACACATGTACACTTCACACACACACACACACACACACACACACACACACACACACACACACACACACACACACACACACACACACACACACACACACACACACACACACACACACACACACACACACACACACACACACACACACACACACACACACACACACACACACACACACACACTTTGTGCTTTGTGCTGTCTGCTACCGAGTCTATGTGAGTCTGTAGTGTGGCTGTTGTGTGTGGATGTACACTGAGTGAACAAAACATTATGATGAACACCTGCTCTTTCCATGACAGACTGACCAGGTGAATCCAGGTGAAAACTATGATCCCTTATTCATGTCACTTGTTAAACACTTCAATCAGTGTAGATGAGAGAAGACAAGTTAAAGAAGGATTTTTAAGCCTTGAGACAATTAAGACATAGATTGTGTATGTGTGCCATTCAGAGGGTGAATGATATTTAAGTGCCTTTGAACAGGCTATGGTAGTAGGAGCCAGGCGCACCGGTTTGTGTCAAGCACTGCATCACTAATGTTTTTTTCATGCTCAACAGTTTCTCGTGTGTATCAAGAATGGTCCACCACCAAAAGAACATCCAGCCAACTTTTGGATGCATACGGGAGTGCAGCTCCCGCTTTTTAAAAAATATATTTTTTAATTTGACCCCTTTTTCTTCCCAATTTCGTGGTCTCCAATTGTTGTAGTAGCTACTATCTTGTCTCATCGCTACAACTCCAGTACGGGCTCGGGAGAGACGAAGGTTGAAAGTCATGCGTCCTCCGATACACAACCCAACCAAGCCGCACTGCTTCTTAACACCGTGCGGATCCAATCCGGAAGCCAGCCGCACCAATGTGTCGGAGGAAACACCGTGCACCTGGCAACCTTGGTTAGCACGCATTGCGCCCGGCCCGCCACAGGAGTCGCTGATGCACGATGAGACAAGGACATCCCTACCGACCAAGCCCTCCCTAACCCGGACGACGCTAGGCCAATTGTGCGTCGCTCCACGGACCTCCCAGTCGCGGCCGGTTACGACAGAGCCTGGGCGCGAACCCAGGGACTCTGATGGCACAGCTGGAGCTGCAGTACAGCGCCCTTAACCACTGTGCCACCCGGGAGGCAGCTCCCGCTTTTTATCATAGGTACACTTCAACTGTGAGAGACGGAATCTAAAACAAAACTCCAGAAAATCACATTGTATGATTTTTAAGAAATTAATTTGCATTTTATTGCATGACATAAGTATTAGATACATCAGAAAAGCAGAACTTCATATTTGGTACAGAAACCTTTGTTTGCAATTACAGAAATCATACATTTCCTGTAGTTCTTGACCAGGTTTGCACACACTGCAGCAGGGATTTTGGCCCACTCCTCCATACAGACCTTCTCCAGATCCTTCAGGTTTCGGGGCTGTCGCTGGGCAATATGGACTTTCAGCTCCCTCCAAAGATTTTCTATTGGGTTCAGGTCTGGAGACTGGCTAGGCCACTCCTTAGTTGCCCTGGCTGTGTGTTTCGGGTAGTTGTCATGCTGGAAGACCCAGCCACGACCCATCTTCAATGCTCTTACTGAGGGAAGGAGGTTGTTGGCCAAGATATCGCGATACATGGCCCCATCCATCCTCCCCTCAATACGGTACAGTCGTCCTGTCCCCTTTGCAGAAAAGCATCCCCAAAGAAGGATGTTTCCACCTCCATGCTTCACGGTTGGGATGGTATTCTTGGGGTTGTACTCATCCTTCTTCTTCCTCCAAACACGGTGAGTGGAGTTTAAACCAAAAAGCTCAATTTTTGTCTCCTCAGACCACATGACCTTCTCCCATTCCTCCTCTGGATCATCCAGATGGTCATTGGCAAACTTCAGACGGGCCTTGATATGTGCTGGCTTGAGCAGGGGGACCTTGCGTGCAAGGATTTTTTGCAGGATTTTAATCCATGACGGCGTAGTGTGTTACTAATGGTTTTCTTTGAGACTGTGGTCCCAGCTCTCTTCAGGTCATTGACCAGGTCCTGCTGTGTAGTTCTGGGCTGATCCCTCACCTTCCTCATGATCATTGATGCCCCACGAGGTGAGATCTTACATGAAGCCCCAGACCGAGGGTGATTGACCATCATCTTAAACTTCTTCCATATTCTAATAATTGCGTCAACAGTTGTTGCCTTCTCACCAAGCTGCTTGCCTATTGTCCTGTAGCCCATCCCAGCCTGATGTCCTTACACAGCTCTCTGGTCTTGGCCCATTGTGGAGAGGTTGGAGTCTGTTTGATTGAGTGTGTGGACAGGTCTTTTATACAGGTAACGAGTTCAAACAGGTGCAGTTAATACAGGTAATGAGTGGAGAACACGAGGGCTTCTTAAAGAAAAACTAACAGGTGTGTGAGAGCCAAAATTCTTACTGGTTGGTAGGTGATCAAATAATTATGTCATGCAATAAAATGCTAATTAATTACTTAAAAATCATACAATGGGCCTCCCGGGTGGCGCAGTGGTTAAGGGCGCTGTACTGCAGCGCCAGCTGTGCCACTAGAGACTCTGGGTTCGCGCCCAGGCTCTGTCGTAACCGGCCGCGACCGGGAGGTCCGTGGGGCGACGCACAATTGGCCAAGCGTCATCCAGGTTTGGGAGGGCTTGGCAGGGAGGGATATCCTTGTCTCATCGCGCACCAGCGACTCCTTTGGCGGGCCGGGCGCAGTGCGCACTAACCAAGGTTGCCAGTTGCACGGTGTTTCCTCCGACACATTGGTGCGGATGGCTTCCGGGTTGGATGCGTGCTGTGTTTAAAAAAATAATAATTGTATTTTTTTTACCTTTATTTAACTATTCAAGTCAGTTAAGAACAAATTCTTATTTTCAATGACGGCCTAGGAACAGTGGGATAACTGCCTGTTAAGAAGTGTTAAGAAGCAGTGCGCATGACTTTCAATCTTCGTCTCCGTACGGTATGGTAGCGACGAGACAAGACAGTAGCTACTAAAAAAAACAATTGGATACCACGAAATTGGGGAGAAAAAGGGGTAAAAATAAAATAACAAATATTTTAAAAATCCTACAATGTGATTTTCTGGATTTTTGTTTTAGATTCTGTCTCTCACAGTTGAAGTGTACCTATGATAAAAATGACAGACCTCTACATGCTTTGTAAGTAGCAAAAACTGCCAAATCGGCAGTGTATCAAATACTTGTTCTCCCACTGTATATATATATTTTTTATTATTATCGAGGAACACAAAGAAAGTACAAATAAAGTAAAAGAACCACAAAAAAAGATCTGCCAGTTACAGCACATCACACGTTCATCAGAGTAGTTACATTGACATCATCTTTGAATTAGACCATTTTCATGTATGAAACCCATTTTCCCCAGTATTCCTGACCTCTCTCCTGGTGAGTTATTAAAGCAAAGGTCATACGCTCCATGTGGTGTATTTCTCTTACAATGTCTATCCATTGTGTCACTGTGGGAGGGTCTTTTTGTAGCCATTTCCTAGTGATAGCCGTTTTACTGGCTGCCAGTAGGACCTTTTAAGAGGTACATTTCTCTATTGTGTAAGTTGACAGGTATTTCACCCAAGTACAAAGAAATCAATGTTTGTTCTATGTCAAATCCCATTATTTTCTAATGTTAGATCTTATTTCTCCCCAGTAAGTTTTGATTGCGGGGCAGAACCAAAAGATATGCGAGTGATCCACCTTCGATAGCCCGCATTCTCTCCAACACAAGGGTGTAGTGAGCCAGTCTGTTTTGATTTCAGTTTAAGTGTTATGAAGAAACGTATAACATTCTTCCAACAGAATTCTCTCCATGACCTTGAGATGGTGGAGCTTTGAGTCTCTAATATATTCAACCATGTTTCATCAGTTATTTCAATGTTAAGTTCCTCCTCCCGTTTCTGTTTAATATAGTTTGTTGATTGTTTCTTTGAGGATTGAATACCCAAGTAAAGATTGGAAATAGCTGCTCGAGGGTCAATCACTTTTATCTCCCTTAAGATATAGTGTCGTACTTGTAAGTATCTGTAAAAATCTTGTTGATCCAAGCCATGTTTTTTTACTTAGGTCCTGAAAGTTCTCTAGGTCCCCATTCCTTGTAATTGTACTGAATGATGTGATGCCTTTCTGCGTCCATTGTTTAAACCTGCTGTCCCGAGTTGCAGGGATGATGCTGGGGTTGTATACGGGCCAACTCAGCAGTTTGACCTCTGTCTAAATCATTTTGCTTAACTGCCCTAAACCATGTCTTCAGAGAGAAATTAATCCACGGATTTTGTCTATTGTATATTTCTATTACCATGTCCTTATTTCCCCAAACTGACTGTGTATCTCTGTCAAAGTAGTCTCCATGTCTTTCCATTTGGATTCGTATTCTGAATTGCACCAACACACCAGAGGTCTCAATTGGGCTGACACAAAATAATATTTTAAGCTCTTCAAACAGTATCTTAAATAATCCTCCTCCTCACCTCAACTCTACTGATAACTACGTTATTGAAGAAAAATATACTTTTTGTCCCTGTGATATGTGGTTGTCCCACCTAACTATCTTAAGATGGATGCATTAACTGTATGTTGCTCTGGAGAAGAGCGTCTGCTAAATGACTCAAATGAAAACATTTAAAACATGGACCAACATCCTTGTGAAAAGCTTTTGACACTTTGTAGAATCCATGCCCTGACAAATTGAGGCTGTTCTGAGGGCAAAAGGGGGGAGTGCAATTCAATATTAGGAAGGTGTTCATAATGCTGGGTATACTCAGTGTATGTATTTGTGTTGTGTGTTTGTTAGGGTGTTCAGAGCATTGCAGCCTGACAGTGGGGCTCTTTGGGTATGACAGTGGAGGGCTCTTTGTGTATGACAGTGGAGGGCTCTTTGTGTATGACAGTGGAGGGCTCTTTGTGTATGACAGTGGAGGGCTCTTTGTGTATGACAGCGGAGGGCTCTTTGTGTATGACAGTGGAGGGCTCTTTGTGTATGACAGTGGAGGGCTCTTTGTGTATGACAGTGGAGGGCTCTTTGTGTATGACAGCGGAGGGTTCTTTGTGTATGACAGTGGAGGGCTCTTTGTGTATGACAGTGGAGGGCTCTTTGTGTATGACAGCGGAGGGCTCTTTGTGTATGACAGTGGAGGGCTCTTTGTGTATGACAGCGGAGGGCTCTTTGTGTATGACAGCGGAGGGTTCTTTGTGTATGACAGCGGAGGGCTCTTTGTGTATGACAGCGGAGGGTTCTTTGTGTATGACAGCGGAGGGCTCTTTGTGTATGACAGCGGAGGGCTCTTTGTGTATGACAGCGGAGGGCTCTTTGTGTATGACAGCGGAGGGCTCTTTGTGTATGACGGCGGAGGGCTCTTTGTGTATGAGGGCTCTTTGTGTAGCGGAGGGCTCTTTGTGTATGACAGCGGAGGGCTCTTTGTGTATGACAGTGGAGGGCTCTTTGTGTATGACAGTGGAGGGCTCTTTGTGTATGACAGCGGAGGGCTCTTTGTGTATGACAGTGGAGGGCTCTTTGTGTATGACAGCGGAGGGCTCTTTGTGTATGACGGTGGAGGGCTCTTTGTGTATGACGGTGGAGGGCTCTTTGTGTATGACAGTGGAGGGCTCTTTGTGTATGACAGTGGAGGGCTCTTTGTGTATGACAGTGGAGGGCTCTTTGTGTATGACAGTGGAGGGCTCTTTGTGTATGACAGTGGAGGGCTCTTTGTGTATGACAGTGGAGGGCTCTTTGTGTATGACAGTGGAGGGCTCTTTGTGTATGACAGTGGAGGGCTCTTTGTGTATGACAGTGGAGGGCTCTTTGTGTATGACAGCGGAGGGCTCTTTGTGTATGACAGTGGAGGGCTCTTTGTGTATGACGGTGGAGGGCTCTTTGTGTATGACAGCGGAGGGCTCTTTGTGTATGACAGCGGAGGGCTCTTTGTGTATGACGGTGGAGGGCTCTTTGTGTATGACGGCGGAGGGCTCTTTGTGTATGACAGCGGAGGGCTCTTTGTGTATGACGGTGGAGGGCTCTTTGTGTATGACGGTGGAGGGCTCTTTGTGTATGACAGTGGAGGGCTCTTTGTGTATGACGGTGGAGGGCTCTTTGTGTATGACGGTGGAGGGCTCTTTGTGTATGACGGTGGAGGGCTCTTTGTGTATGACAGTGGAGGGCTCTTTGTGTATGACAGTGGAGGGCTCTTTGTGTATGACGGTGGAGGGCTCTTTGTGTATGACGGTGGAGGGCTCTTTGTGTATGACGGTGGAGGGCTCTTTGTGTATGACAGTGGAGGGCTCTTTGTGTATGACAGTGGAGGGCTCTTTGTGTATGACGGAGGGCTCTTTGGAGACAGTGGAGGGCTCTTTGTGTATGACAGTGGAGGGCTCTTTGTGTATGACAGTGGAGGGCTCTTTGTGTATGACGGTGGAGGGCTCTTTGTGTATGACAGTGGAGGGCTCTTTGTGTATGACCGTGGAGGGCTCTTTGTGTATGACGGTGGAGGGCTCTTTGTGTATGACGGTGGAGGGCTCTTTGTATGACAGTGGAGGGCTCTTTGTGTATGACAGTGGAGGTGGAGGGAGCTCTTTGTGTATGACGGTGGAGGGCTCTTTGTGTATGACGGTGGAGGGCTCTTTGTGTATGACGGTGGAGGGCTCTTTGTGTATGACAGTGGAGGGCTCTTTGTGTATGACAGTGGAGGGCTCTTTGTGTATGACAGTGGAGGGCTCTTTGTGTATGACGGTGGAGGGCTCTTTGTGTATGACAGTGGAGGGCGGTGGAGGGCTCTTTGTGTATGACGGTGGAGGGCTCTTTGTGTATGACAGTGGAGGGCTCTTTGTGTATGACAGTGGAGGGCTCTTTGTGTATGACGGTGGAGGGCTTTGTGTATTTGTGTATGACGGTGGAGGGCTCTTTGTGTATGACGGGAGGGCTGGAGACAGTGGAGGGCTCTTTGTGTATGACAGTGGAGGGCTCTTTGTGTATGACGGTGGAGGGCTCTTTGTATGACGGTGGAGGGCTGACAGTGGAGGGCTCTTTGTGTAGGTGGAGGGCTCTTTGTGTATGACGGTGGAGGGCTCTTTGTGTATGACGGTGGAGGGCTCTTTGTGTATGACAGTGGAGGGCTCTTTGGAGGGCTCTTTGTGTATGACAGTGGAGGGCTCTTTGTGTATGACAGTGGAGGGCTCTTTGTGTATGACAGGAGCTCTTTGTGTATGACAGTGGAGGGCTCTTTGTGTATGACAGTTCTTTGTGTATGACAGTGGAGGGCTCTTTGTGTATGACAGTGGAGGGCTCTTTGGAGGGCTCTTTGTGTATGACAGTGGAGGGCTCTTTGTGTATGACAGTGGAGGGCTCTTTGTGTATGACAGTGGAGGGCTCTTTGTGTATGACAGTGGAGGGCTTGTGTATGACAGTGGAGGGCTCTTTGTGTATGACAGTGGAGGGCTCTTTGTGTATGACGGTGGAGGGCTCTTTTGTGTATGACAGTGGAGGGCTCTTTGTGTATGACAGTGGAGGGCTCTTTGTGTATGACAGTGGAGGGCTCTTTGTGTATGACAGTGGAGGGCTCTTTTTGTGTATGACGGTGGAGGGCTCTTTGTGTATGACGGTGGAGGGCTCTTTGTGTATGACGGTGGAGGGCTCTTTGTGTATGACAGTGGAGGGCTGGACAGTGGAGGGCTCTTTGTGTATGACGGTGGAGGGCTCTTTGTGTATGACTGGAGGGCTCTTGTGTGGAGGGCTCTTTGTGTATGACGGTGGAGGGCTCTTTGTGTATGACAGTGGAGGGCTCTTTGTGTATGACAGTGGAGGACAGTGGAGGGCTCTTTGTGTATGACAGTGGAGGGCTCTTTGTGTATGACAGTGGAGGGCTGACGGTGGAGGGCTCTTTGTGTATGACGGTGGAGGGCTCTTTGTGTATGACAGGTGGAGGGCTCTTTGTGTATGACAGTGGAGGGCTCTTTGTGTATGACAGTGGAGGGCTCTTTGTGTATGACAGTGTGAGACAGGCTCTTTGTGTATGACAGTGGAGGGCTCTTTGTGTATGACGGTGGAGGGCTCTTTGTGTATGACAGTGGAGGGCTCTTTGTGTATGACGGTGGAGGGCTCTTTGTGTATGACAGTGGAGGGCTCTTTGTGTATGACAGTGGAGGGCTCTTTGTGTATGACAGTGGAGGGCTCTTTGTGTATGACAGTGGAGGGCTCTTTGTGTATGACGGTGGAGGGCTCTTTGTGTATGACAGTGGAGGGCTCTTTGTGTATGACAGTGGAGGGCTCTTTGTGTATGACGGTGGAGGGCTCTTTGTGTATGACAGTGGAGGGCTCTTTGTGTATGACGGTGGAGGGCTCTTTGTGTATGACAGTGGAGGGCTCTTTGTGTATGACGGTGGAGGGCTCTTTGTGTATGACAGTGGAGGGCTCTTTGTGTATGACAGTGGAGGGCTCTTTGTGTATGACAGTGGAGGGCTCTTTGTGTATGACAGTGGAGGGCTCTTTGTGTATGACATTGGAGGGCTCCGTGAGCAGGTGCCATTCCAGGAATCTGCTCGCTCGCGCTCTCACAGACCCCCTCTCTCCCTCTCTCCCTCTCTCACAGACCTCCTCTCTCCCTCTCTCCCCCTCTCTCACAGACCCCCTCTCTCCCTCTCTCCCCCCACTCTCACAGAACCCCTCTCCCTTTCTCTCTCTTCTGATGCCAACACCGGCCAGGGCTGTTTATCTCCCTCTCTGCTGCCAGTTTGTAGTCTCAGCACTTTTCAGTACCGTAAAAAGAGATGTTTACAATAAAGGACCATAATTGATTCGACAGGCTGTGGAGCCATGTTTAGTTTTTGTAATTTTTTCTCAGCATGGCTTGAGTTCCCCAGTGTTGGAGGGAAACAGACTGTGAGTGTGTCTGTGTGTCTGCTAGGTCAGAACCGGACTAATCAGTGGAGGCCAGAGGGGAGCCTGAGGGGAGGCTGTTGCAGTGCGTCTCAAGCCCAGCCAAAGCACCTGGCAGCCCCCTCAGATATCCCTCATGTGGCCCTGGCAGCTGGAGATCCTCCTGTATGAGCTCTCTGTGCTGCTGAGGCTGATGCTGCTCCCTCCGTGTCTACAGGTACCGCTCCCCCGGCCTACCACGTCCAGGCCTGGTATGATGAGGTGAAGGACTACACCTACCCCTACCAACATGAGTGCAATCCCTGGTGTCCCGACCGCTGCTCAGGGCCCATGTGCACCCACTACACCCAGGTGAGTCTTGGCTGGGGGAGAAAGGGGGTGGGGGTTCTGAGTTTGGAGCAAGTACTTCCCTCAACAGTTCTACAATGAACAGAAAACCACATTTGGATCTAATTCCATATGAAATTGTATTTTTACAGGTTTCCTTTGAACTAATATAGATGATCTGTGTATGAGCCTGTGCAGTGTTCAAGGTCATATGTTTCCTCTCTACCATCAGTATATAATGGACAGCACGTGACTTTTAAAGGTGATGCTGCTGCAGGTATTCAGGTCCTGTGTAAAAACAATGTGTTGCCTGCAGCCTCTTCAATGGGTGTCCATTAACTAAAAACAGGGGGAGTGCCTTAAACAGTGTGGTTACCATAGGACCACATGGGGGCACAGTAGTGTAGTGACAGGGGAAGTTATTTGCCGCCTCAAGAGCATTAAACCATCACAGCAGAAAGGGTGAAACAAAGGGGAAGAAAGAGAGATAAACGAAGAGGGGGACAAGAGGGGGACAAAGAGGGAGAATTGGCCTCCTCTCCTCATAGACTTTACTTTGTAGCTGGGATGGGTTTGTGAAAACAGCCCGACTCATCCTCCTGCATCTGCATACTTCACACGGGAAACCAGGTCACTAGCATCTGGAAACACTTCCCAGACACACCAATCATCTCTGTGTTTGACCTGGATTCATTTGAAGATGTAATGCAGGAATGGGGGGAACAATGCCAGGTCTGAACACCCTCTCCTTGTTTCTGCCTTTCATTTTCTAGGAATACTAGTGTAGCGTAGCATAGTTGGGGTCCAATCCCTACCATAACACTGCAAAGCTAGGTTATGCTAGCCCCTCCGGGTCAGTATCCTCATAGCCTCTCTCTGGGATGACACAGAGCTTTACCACAGGCTCCAGCCCTCATCACATCTCTGTGTATGCTGTAGTGGTGTAGCAGTGCGGTGTCTATGCTGAGTCATTGTCTCTAAGTCAATACTGCCTGTGGCCTCTCACTGGCCCAGGAAAGGGAAACACATTCCTGAAAGATGGGGGGAAGGAGAGTCAGAGAGAGAGAAATAGAGGGAAGAATTAGGGGTACAGGGGGAAAGATTGGTATTGGAGTCACGTAACAAGCTCTCAGTTGTAGGACTGCTCTGGTGTCAAATCCACAGGTGCTGCCTGTAGCTTACATTTAAGTAGTAAAAAAAAAAAACTCTATTACTATTTTTCACTTTTGTATTTGGCATTTGTTTATATTATTGTACTGCTTTGTGGAGGAGAGTTAGCAAGCAAGCATTTCACTAACGTATGCGTGCACGTGACCAATAAACTTTGATTTGATTTGATTGAACTAACTCTCCATATTGACAGAGGAAGTGGGTCTGTCCAGAGTTGTCTTTGTTCGGTCCGAGCTACTGCCAGTATCATTTATTTACATTATTAAACTGGATCATGAGAATGATCACAGAACGTTGCAGGAAACAAACTGTGGTCACACTCGACATCTCAGAGGCCCCATCAATCTGCCTCTAAACCCCAGCATGGGAGCCACTTCCTGTGGCAGTAATGAGGGATCTATGAGGGGCGAGAGGAGTGAGAAAAAAGAAAGAGAGAAGTCTACAGTGACATGGTGCTTCCTACCGATTTGTCTTTTATTTTATTTTTTATTTCACCTTTATTTAACCAGGTAGGCTAGTTGAGAACAAGTTCTCATTTGCAACTGCGACCTGGCCAAGATAAAGCATAGCAGTGTGAACAGACAACACAGAGTTACACATGGAGTAAACAATTAGCAAGTCAATAACACAGTAGAAAAAAATGGGCAGTCTATATACAATGTGTGCAAAAGGCATGAGGAGGTAGGCGAATAATACAATTTTGCAGATTAACACTGGAGTGATAAATGATCAGATGGGCATGTACAGGTAGAGATATTGGTGTGCAAAAGAGCAGAAAAGTAAATAAATAAAAACAGTATAAAAACAGTATGGGAATGAGGTAGGTGAAAAAGGGTGAGCTATTTACCTATAGACTATGTACAGCTGCAGCGATCGGTTAGCTGCATAGCTGATGTTTGAAGTTGGTGAGGGAGATAAAGTCTCCAACTTCAGCGATTTTTGCAATTCGCTCCAGTCACAGGCAGCAGAGTACTGGAACGAAAGGCGGCCAAATGAGGTGTTGGCTTTAGGGATGATCAGTGAGATACACCTGCTGGAGCGCGTGCTACGGATGGGTGTTGCCATCGTGACCAGTGAACTGAGATAAGGCGGAGCTTTACCTAGCATGGACTTGTAGATGACCTGGAGCCAGTGGGTCTGGCGACGAATATGTAGTGAGGGCCAGCCGACTAGAGCATACAAGTCGCAGTGGTGGGTGGTATAAGGTGCTTTAGTGACAAAACGGATGGCACTGTGATAGACTGCATCCAGTTTGCTGAGTAGAGTGTTGGAAGCCATTTTGTAGATGACATCGCCTAAGTCGAGGATCGGTAGGATAGTCAGTTTTACTAGGTAAGCTTGGCAGTGTGAGTGAAGGAGGCTTTGTTGCGGAATAGAAAGCCGACTCTGGATTTGATTTTTGATTGGAGATGTTTGATGTGAGTCTGGAAGGAGAGTTTGCAGTCTAGCCAGACACCTAGGTACTTATAGATGTCCACATATTCAAGGTTGGAACCATCCAGGGTGGTGATGCTAGTCGGGCATGCGGGTGCAGGCAGCGATCGGTTGAAAAGCATGCATTTGGTTTTACTCGCGTTTAAGAGCAGTTGGAGGCCACGGAAGGAGTGCTGTATGGCATTGAAGCTCGTTTGGAGGTTTGATAGCACAGTGTCCAATGACGGGCCGAAAGTATATAGAATGGTGTCGTCTGCGTAGAGGTGGATCAGGGAATCGCCCGCAGCAAGAGCAACATCATTGATATATACAGAGAAAAGAGTCGGCCCGAGAATTGAACCCTGTGGCACCCCCATAGAGACTGCCAGAGGACCGGACAGTCTGTGATGCTTTTCTCAGATCTCCATAGCCACCCATGACAGGCCCTTTCAAAGGCTACAGAGCTGCAGGGCTCCAAATCAAATAGTTTCAGCTAGTACAGTTGTCTGCACTTTTATGTGGAGCTGAGGAACTGTATCGGTGGAGATGGATGTATGGTCATAGAAAGAACAACGAGTCAGCAATGCGAATGTCCTTTTATAATAACAATGTTAATGGAAGTGTTGTCTTCTCTGCAGCTGGTCTGGGCCACCACTAGTCGTGTGGGGTGTGCAGTGCACGTGTGTCCCAGGATGAACGTGTGGGGGGAGATCTGGGAGAACGCTGTTTACCTCGTCTGTAACTACTCCCCCAAGTAAGACCAACTCACTAACGTTACTCTCATTTCCCCACTCAATCACATATCATGTCTCCAGTGTTCTGTTTTACATACTTCTTACCACCACATGGGGTGTTTACCTAATAACAAACGCTTTTGAGGGCACATGTCAGGGTATGAATTTGTCTGTCTAATGTTACAGTTAAAGTGTCTGTCTAAGAAGTATTTCATGACACATTGAGGCCATGCTGAAATTCCAGCAGAAGTTCAAATACAAAAATAATAAAGGAAGGGGAAAGAGAAACAGGTCCTAAGCAGAATGTTCCAGACAGACCTTGTTTCATTTCCAGAGGGAGAGCAGGAGGGTTTTCATTATCCAGCTGGACTCAGGGATTTAAGAGTGTGTGTGATCATGTGCAAAGAACACGTGAATAATTACAAGGCCATGTGCCGTGATGGCTGAGTGCTGATTAGTTTCCAGTCAGTCAAACTGACCACTGTGCTCCTTCCTCCTCCCCAGGGGAAACTGGATCGGAGAGGCCCCTTACCAACATGGGCGCCCATGCTCCCAGTGCCCTCCTAGCTACGGAGGAAGCTGCAGGGACAACCTCTGCTTCAAGGGAGACTCTCAGCGTTCTGAGACTGAGGATATGAACGAGGTGGAGAAAGCTCAGATTCCCATGTCACCCCGCACCTCTGCCAAGCCTGTCCCCAGACCCAAACCCAAGCCTGCTGCACCCAAGAAGCCCTCCACTCCCAAGGCTCCCACCAGCACTTTCCTGGGTGAGTTTGACCAGTGGGAATCGTGGTTGGGGGCTTTCAGAGTTGACTATTTGAATGTACTGTTTGGGAAGGAATGCCACTGAGATCCCTTATTGACCAGTCATTTATTTGTCTCCCACAGCCCAAAACATCAAGTGCGAGACCAAAATGCGTGACAAGTGCAAGGGAGCAACCTGCAACAGATTCAACTGCCCTGCTAACTGCCAGAACAAGAAAGGGAAAGTGTGGGGGACGCTCTTCTATGATGTGGTGAGTCTCACACGGAAGTCCAACATTTCACACTATACAGTTAGTATGCCTGAATGTGTTTCTAAGGATTATTTTTCTATTTTTCTAGCAATCAAGTATCTGTCGTGCTGCTATGCATTATGGCATCATCAATAACAATGGTGGTCTGGTGGACACTACAAGGAAAGACAAGTTGCCATTCTTTGTCAAGGCAACAAAGAACGGCATTGAGTCATTCAGGTAGATATTTCTGGTAGTCTTTATTTTCTGTCGTCATTCTGCCTGCTATGCTCATTCATGTTTTGTGAAATGAATTGATTTCCTGAAATGTAATGGTCTTCTCATGCCTGGCTTTGATCTCTTGACAGTAAATACAAAGCCGGCAATGCATTTGTGGTGTCCAAAGTGGAAAGTAAGTCACACTTTTTCCAGAATAAGTGGAGCATGCACACCCTTGTTTTTTAGTTTCTTCACCTGATGACTTTTGCAGCTGTTGATGGCGTATGTCTCCTCTCTGTACCACAGGACAATCAGTGGACTGCTATGCAACAGTGGCGGAGATCTGCCCCTTTAAGAAGCCCTACTCCAACTGCCCGAGGTGCCTAGCTCCTCTCCCCCCCACCATGTTTCACACGCAAAACAAGAAGTGATGACTTGTGAATTAAGGGCTTTGCTTTGTAAGCAAAATCTAATTAGAGTCAGATTCCTGCGCCGGGACAAATGCATTAAACCTCCATTACAAAACCACTGGAATCTCCTAAACATGCAGACTCTGCTAGAAGGAAGCGTCAGTCTTTCCTCTGTTCTCCAGAAGTTCCATGGGAAATGTGTCGGGGTTATTCATAACATGACATACATTACTTTTAGCTAAATGGCAAATTCTTGCATAAATCCTGCATTTCTCGTTGTTGCAACATAAACCGTGGGTCACCCATTCAATTGTAATGCAATCTCAATGTGTGTCTCCCTCAGAGTATTCTGTCCTGCCAACTGCAAGAACGAGCCATCCTACTGGGCTCCGGTGGTTGGGAACAGCTTCTACACAGATGTAAGTGCTGGACCTAGTCACTGGGTATACCAGAATGGCATCACCATGCCTGTCCTATCCTCACCATGCCTGTCCTATCCTCACCATGGCTGTCCTATCCTCACCATGCCTGTCCTATCATCCTGACCATGCTGAAAGGCTGAGAGGTCATACTGACAGAGGACAAAACGTTTGTCCCCACTGGGCCTGCCAGACAGATACACCTCAGTGTGTATGCTCCCCAGAGAACTGTATCTGACTGGAACACTGAGCAGATTTATGTTGGACGGCAGATGAGTGCGGTCTAGCCCCGTTGAGCACTTAAGAGACTGTGGCCTGAGGCGACCACGAGCAACTTCTGAATAGCGGTGTGAACATAGTTGGAATGGGAGCACTGGTGATGCAGGCCTGGTAATGGTCGCCAGTAATGTCTCTCCCAGTGCTGAGTTCGACCACACACAGCTGCTCAGCCCTGACTGGCGGATTAACTGACTCATAACTGGCCCAGAGATTGCATGCTTGAGGCCTGAGGTCTGAGGCAAGGGACTGTCAGGAGAGGGCTTTAGGACCAGTTTCAAAGAGGGAGGAGCAGGGGACACACTGTCACCTCCATTATTGTCACATCACCTCAGTTCCTGTCAGATCACCTCTTTCACTTCCTAATGACCTGAGGGTAAATCTCAAGTGATACACTATACTCCATACAGAGCGCTACATTTGACCAGAGACACATACAACTCTAGTGACAAGGAGTGCACTATATAGAGAATAATATGCCATTGGAGACACGCCATATGTCATTCTAAAATCACCTCTGACCTAAGTTGCAAGTTGCATGTGTAAGCTAATGTGAGACTGCAGTGGATGAAAGGAGTGAAACAAATAATGATGCTCCCTTGGGAACCATTTTGGACCTAAATTGACCCAGTTACATGAAGTTGATGTTTTAAGTGTTGTTGCCTCGAATGAACTTGTTGACTCTTGTTTTTCCCCAACATTATTTCACTTAGATGTAGTCCAACTAGACAGCAGTTTCCCAGAGATCTCAAACAGGGCCTAATGACTGTATTTTGTAAGGGCATAGCCTGATTCTAACACTTAAACACTCACGGTGCCAACACACAGCAAAACACAGCAGGAGAAGAGGAACAGGCCTATGTTGACATGACAGAAGTCCCTAGAAAGTGGCCTGAGTTACGCTGAGTGACACGCTGGAGCCAGACTCAGTGCTTCGGACTGGGGGACAGGAGGCACCATGCCCTGCCTCAGAACCATGTGTGGAGTGTACAGCTCTCTGCTGCTGTCTGTCAGCTGTAATCCAGAGTGGGGCAGCAGTTTACATCCTGATAATGATGTGCCTGGCTTCAGCCATGCTATTGTCATGCATATGTACATGTATAGGATTTGTACATATTGAATGCTCTGGAAACGAATACATTGACTGTATTTGGTGTGGCTCTGTGCACTGTATGTGCCTGTACTGTATCTAATACAAGAAGCATTACTGATATAGTGAAATGGAATAATAAGCCATGAGTGCTGTATCATGAGAGGTATAATGAACCGTCTCTTCTGATCCCCCCTCCCTCAGCGCTCCAGTATCTGCCGGGCAGCCATCCATGCCGGGGTGACACAAGCCGGCGGGGGCTACGTGGACGTCCTGGCCCTGGATAAGAAGAAGAGTTATGTTGGTGTCCTGAAGAACGGCATCCAGTCAGAGAGGTGGGTGCCTGCTCTTACCCTCCTCTTCCCCTGTAAAATACCCTTCCCTGCCCTCTCCCTACCCTTCCCTCACACACCCCTCCCCTGTCAGACAGAGGTCTAGTGCTCAAGCACGGAAGCAATTGGCGCCAAGTCCATGTTTGGCACACAGGGGTGCAAGAGTAATGGTGTGGTTTGGTGTGCGGACGGCCCACACATGAACTCTTTGCTTATTTTACCCGGATATTCAATGGAGTGTGCAAAGTGCTGCATGGCCAAAATCAGCTGAGCTAGAGTACAGTGGAATCTAATGCTGAAATCAAGGGTCCCCTACCTGGGAGCCTCACCTTGACCTTAGTGTGAGTGAGGACATGGGCTGTCAGTGACAGGGAACAGTATGGTATTACAACCATGGCCATACCCATCAACCCCTGGTGTGATAGAGACTGATCCAGAGGTTGACTTCTGTCCAAGTGATGAACCAGCTGTTAGGAAGTGGGGCGTACATGTAGCTGGTTGGGTGGACGGTTCTTTAATAAGGAGGAAATAATCACAGCCTATCCATTTACCCGGGGATGGAAAAGCTGTCGGCGGCTGACTCAGTGCTTCCCTCTGCAGGTAATTGCAGCCAATCTGATGCCAATGGGACGGGCATCATCCTGGCATTACTGAGATTGGCAGGCCTTCAAGGCCTCTCCACTACTGAGTTAATAACAAAGCCATCAGGCCCAGCACAATAGTGGTTGTTGGAAAGATCAGTCAGTCACTATAACAACATGGTTAACAATGAGCCAGTGTTTGAGTCATGTTTCCAGGTACGACCACTGTGATTACGCTACTCTTACTGTAGGATGTCATGAGCAACAGGCTGACTTGAATTGGAGCCAAAAATACATTTGGTCCACAAAACAACTGACTGACTTGACAACAATATGGTTTATATTATTTGAGTTTTTCTTAGATTTATGTCACTTTATCTTAGTAATGAGTTGAAAGGACACTGGTTAACTGTTTTGAGTTCATGAATGAATGCTCAATGTAACCATCTCTCTCACTTCTCTTTTGCAGTAAGAGCAATCCAGAGGGTGGCTCGTTCCGTGTTTTTGCTGTGAGGGAGTGAGTCTCCTCCATCTCAGGGCCTCCCACTCATTGGTTCAGGGACTAACAGGGTCCTCAATCTGCTCTTACTGCAATATGGGGGCAGGAAGTGCCCACAGGTTTGATGCCATGGCAACTCCTCCCATCTGTCTCTGTCCCCCACTCTGGGAGGAAGCAGAACTTTCCATTGGACCAACAGACACTTCTCCCTCTTAGCTAATAAACAGTATCTGACTGCTCAAAGTCGGTGGCTAAACATCACAAAGAACCCTTCTGTCTTCTCCTACCTTTCTCACCTTTAAACTCCAGATTATTTTTATAAGATACACAAGCGTTAAATGCAAAATGATGTGTAACATCATCCAGCTGGTGCTGGATCTCGGCGTCTTGACATGTAGTTAGGTTTCAAATCAAATATGTCATATTTGTGTATATTTTATGTTCTTAATACAAAAGTGAATCATTGGTCTCCATGCACAGGAATGTATATTGATCACTGTATTTAATCATTCTGTACAGATTTCATTCATTCATTTTCTTCTTCTTAAATGGCTGTATATTAACAGTTGTATATGTGTTCATAGTGTATGTTGTAGCTTGTCTCTGCTTTCCTAACACATTAATGCTTTCATCGTTGTCTTTACCTTTGGCGGAAAGGCCATGGTGCTTGAGTTAGGAGAGGATCTGTGTTTGGCATGCTGGACGAGCTCACAGTGGACAGACAGGCAGACAGAGACAGACCGACTTAGGGGTTGCGTAGGAAGGGAAGGGGAATGAGGAGGAGGGGAAGGCATACCTCCAAGGAAAATAAACCTTTCCTGAAGACAGCTTGTACTTGTTCCAGTGTCAATAATGTTCAGACGATCTGGTAAAGGTACAAAAACATTGTAGCAATATTCTGTCCACTGTGAGCTCAGGAAGGCAATGGGAGCTTGTGTGGGCAGGGCTTTCAAAAGGGTGGCATATCTGGCTTCATCTGAGGACATTCACAGATGAACAATGTTCTTGTTTGAAAAATGATTCTGTATTTATAATAGCTGACTGCTTTCTTCCCCCCCTTTCCTCTCTTGATGCCATGTGTTTTGATTTAATAATATAAATACTGTACAATAGGTTGAATTTGTCCCCACTTAAGACAGTTGAATGTTGTAGGTTTTGTAGAAAGAGGGTCTTATACAGTCCAGTGTGAGAAAGGTGTGCCAGGTGTTCCTATCAGCAGGCTTAGCTTCAGTTAGGATTCATGACTAGGTAATGATTTGTAAAATACACAGAGGATGCAGAACATGGATCTGTTTAAACCACTCATACCCATGAATGTAATAAATAGTTACTTATCCAGAAGGAAGGCACACAGAGGCAGAGGCAGAGGCAGGCTTCAATTGGGGAATATCCTCTTAAATGCTGAGACTTTGTCGTGAGAGCAGAGTAAATCTATGTAAATTGATGCTGGAGGTTTTGGGTCTCCTAAAGAATGACATTAGGTATCCTCTATCTATCCCTAGGCTAGACTGGACAACAGTGCAGCCATTCTCTCTTTGTTTTAGTTTTCATCTTTCTACTTTTCTTTTAGGCTACCTCAGTCTTGTCGCTGCGCTAGGTTTGTAGTACATTGGGAAATCTTAAGGGAAATGTTAATGGTTTGTACAGCTTTGGAAATGGAGTGTAAATACTTTTATTTGTCTTTTCTCAACTGTTCTCTATGCTGTAAATGTATCTTTCTAAATATATGTGATGTGTTATTTTGTTTGTTTGTCTAGTTTGTATGGTGTTTATAGGCATTGGATGGGTTTTGTATTTTTTTGGCACAATTTGAAAATAATTAAAGTTTGAAATATTTAGAATATAAGTTTATTTTTTTTGTTCTTTTTTGTTTTCTTTGTTTGTTGTTCAATGACACATTTATTACACACAGTTGTTCAAAACAGAGGCCCAATTTAGCAGTCTGTCAATCATCAGAACAGCCAAGGGGAGAGCTGACAGTCCTGCTTTAGAGTTCCTTGAAGTTCGCTCATTTCAAAACATGGAAACAGAAGAGCAGCCCAGCATTCTTCCACACACTTACAAGTGTCTATGCTTTGAATTGTGGTAGGCCTATTCACAGACTCACACATCACTTCAGGAGGTAATAAGTCAGCATAATAAAACACAACCCCCATTTGGACCCCTTTAAGTTAGTTTTGCTACTATTCACAATTAATCATTTCAGTGCTGTGAGTATTGCAGAGATGTTCAACTTTGGTCCATTAGTAGCCTTTCCTTCCCCTGAATCTGGACCGGTTATCTAACATGGACCTCTTGCACTCGAAGAAAGAGGTCTGCAGTGCCTTACAGTGGCCCTCCTTCAGACACTGACTGGGCATCTTCCCCTCCTTTACAACGCAGTCGTGTTGAAGGAGACATGCCTTGAAGTCCTCCCTGATTCCCGAGCAGGCCCTGCCATCCTCCTCTTTGTCCTCGTAGAATTTAGGCATTGTGCTGCACTTACATTTAAGACAATTACGCAAGAAATGTAGATTTGAAGAATATATTTAACTACAGTATGTTACATGAACATTGTAATGCAAGCCACCATATTTCAGAATATAAGTTTATTTTGTACACTGGATATAGTATGATACAATATGTACATTTTCCTAGGTAGTAGAAACATGTTCCTATAGCAATTTAGCATAAATACTTATTTCTCAACAATCCAAATACAACAACACATCTTGAGCCAGATCACATGACTGGAGCAGTCAGGTGACATGACAGGCATGCTGAGTAGTGATGGGCATTCCTGCTCTTTTCAGTGAGCTGGCTTGGCTCAGCTCACCAAAAAGAGCCAGCTCTTTTAGATCCCAAACGGTGCTTTAAAAAAAAAAAAGGTTGTATTTTTTCAAGTCACACAGTTTGCGATAGTTTGTCTATGATTGGCGTTAAAACAATTCAAATTAAATTATTAAATTAAATCATACTCTACCATAACCACAATTTATTTAAAAATGCATGTGTTTGTTATAAAAAAAAATGCTATTAAACATTTGCATTTAAAGTATAACTTTTCAATGTATATAAACTAAGTGCATATAAATCTAACCATTCAACATGAATAGAAGCTGAACAGCATAATATAATATTGCACCATATCAACGAAAGATAAATAATACTGTGCAAAACTGCAGCATCCCAGTGAAAACATTAAACTGGTCCCTCTTTTCTCTCTCTTCTTTACTGCCATGTTATAACCAGCAGCACACAGAAATGCTGACCATCTTTTGCCTTTATGAGAGATTTGCATTCAGAAATGCAAGCTGCCTCACTTTCGAGGGGTTGATGTGGTTTCTTCTCTCAGTAATTATTTGTCCCGTTTTCGAGAAGACCCTCTCAGAGGGAACGGATGTTGCCACTATGCAGAGTCTCCCTGTCATGACGTTAGTAAGCTGTGGGTAGATAGAGGCCTTGTTCTTCCACCAGCTCAGAGGATCTGTAGATCTTTGAGGGGCTCCTCCAAATAGGATCAGACCTCCATTATGGCCTCTGCTGAGGGATTCCTTTGTGCCAAACAGCATCCAAACAGCAGACATTTCTTGCACTACTGCTGGTGCTTCTGCTCCATATGATCCCTCTTCTTCCTGTTGCCCTGGTGCATGAGCCAGCTGACTGCTGGGGCTGTCCCTCCCTCTTCTTCCTGTTGCCCTGGTGCCTGAGCCAGCTGACTGCTGGGGCTGTCCCTCCCTCTTCTTCCTGTTGCCCTGGTGCCTGAGCCAGCTGACTGCTGGGGCTGTCCCTCCCTCTTCTTCCTGTTGCCCTGGTGCCTGAGCCAGCTGACTGCTGGGGCTGTCCCTCCCTCTTCTTCCTGTTGCCCTGGTGCCTGAGCCAGCTGACTGCTGGGGCTGTCCCTCCCTCTTCTTCCTGTTGCCCTGGTGCCTGAGCCAGCTGACTGCTGGGGCTGTCCCTCCCTCTTCTTCCTGTTGCCCTGGTGCCTGAGCCAGCTGACTGCTGGGGCTGTCCCTCCCTGCTATTGAGGTTATTCTTTGAAGAGCCAATTGCTATGGCATCAATCGCTCTGGCATCACTGAAGGCTAACTTCTTAAACCTGGGGTCAAGTGCAGTGGTTTCTGATAGCACGTGATTATATTCCATTCTGTGGAACTTTCTGTCCCCTGATGAACATAGGGTGTCCATCAACTCCGTCACATGTCCTGTGGTTACATTTTGCTCCTCTCTGACGGCTGGCTGTGATTCGCTGCAGACCCTTACACAGGAGTATCATTTTTGAGGCTGTCACATAGCTGAAAAGAGAGAACAGTAACTTATTAGTTCAGGTTTATGTTTTGTCGACTGATACTACATTCTCATCTACTGCTCAAATACATATATAATACTGGATTAAATAATGATGTAGTAATAACTGCTTACTGTACCTCTCTCCACTGATCTCCACAGTGACCTGCTCAAAGGGTTCCAGGACTCTGCACACCTCCTCCACCACCTCCCATTCTTCTTGGGTCAGAGCATCAATAGGTGCATTGACAATGGCCACGGTAGAGATCCTTTGACTCAAGAAACCGCTTCAACATATAAAATGTTGAATTCCACCTTGTCCCAGTCTTGTTTAGGCCTCAGCTCAGGCATCCCCATCTGGCGTTGTGTAGACTTTAGTTTTTCAGCACCTACTGTGCTCCTGTGGAAGTATTCCACAGCTGCTTTCACTTTGTCCACTGTGGGCTTAATCACCTTCAGAGCATCTCTTACAATCAGGTTGTGTGGGCAAGACATAGATGATGGGTCCATTTAAAAATGTTAATTGCTTTGGTTATATTAGATGCATTGTCGCTAACACAACAGACCACTTTTCCATATACCTGCCATTCTCTGGCCACTCTCAACAGTTCCTCTGCCATGTTCTCTGAGGTGTCTATTGCTGAACTCAAAGCAGTCCAGAAGCCAGCTAGACATCGAAAAATCTTCAATGAAGTGACATGTAACTGACATGTAAGAAGTGGTTACCCTTGATGTCCAGCAGTCAGTGGTAAGGCAAACTGCAGTAGCTTTCCCGCACTGAAGCCTGTGTGCTCTCATACAGTTGTGGAATAAGTGATTTTGAAAGGTTTTCCTGCTTGGAATTGTGTACATTTGATTTAGACTATTGCTATCATTTCTATAACCTCTGTCCTCCACGATCGAAAATGGCTGGAAATTGGTGGCAATCATTTTAGCCAATGCAATATCAATTTGGCCTTGTTTTGCTACAGACATAGACTTTGGCATAAACTGGTCCATAGAAGACTGTGTTGCTGTGGGTCGCGGAGTAGGCCTACTTGACTGAGTGGATACATCTCCTCGTATGGAGCAGGCCCGCTAGTTTCTCAAAGCTCCGCTACAGCTAGCTTCACATTTGGGTGCACAGTTCATATATGCCGGTGTAGGTTGTGCATAGAACCGGCTTTATATGAGATTTTGTTTTTGGCGAATTCTACACTGTGCTCTAACATTGTCTACATTATTAAAATGCATCCAAATGCTACTGTGCATCCGACTCATTTTCCAGCTGTTGTTTTCACAGCTGTCCTTCCTCTCTCTCCTCGGCTGCTAAGTGTGTGACTGTGAGTGAGTTGGCTCGGCCCTCCATCACACATCTTTAGTTCATTGGTTGACACTGCGTGCCTGATTGACAGGAACAACAGGTGAGGCTGTTAGTCTGAGCAGAAGGTCAGAACGAATTTATGCGCCTGAGCATTTAGGCCTATATTATTTTATTACATTTTTTTTCTTTGAATGAGTTAATTCTATTAATTTAAATATTTAGATTATTCATATCTTAATTTAAAAATATTTGTATAAATAGATTTGGCTCTTCTGATATGTGAGCCGGCTCCCAACGTTCACCTACAAGAGCCGGCTCTTAGAGCCGATTCGTTGGTGAACGGCCCATCATTAATGCTGAGGTCCACAGCAGGAATGAATGGAATGGAATAGAGACCTAGGCCACCCAGGTTAGGCCCATTATCTTTGGAACAACTTCACTGACCACAGACACGATCTGAACTGGCCTTGGTCTGCCTCTGGTGGGTACAGACATGCAGGAATGGGGTGGAACAGATTCCCACTCAGTTCAAACAATCACTTAACCTTAGGGAACACAGAGATGGTATGCTGATACTATAGTCCTGTAGATCTGAGTTAGCACAGTACATAGATGGTATGCTGATACTGTAGTCCTGTAGATCTGAGTTAGCACAGTACAGAGATGGTATGCTGATACTACAGTCCTGTAGATCTGAGTTAGCACAGTACAGAGATGGTATGCTGATACTACAGTCCTGTAGATCTGAGTTAGCACAGTACAGAGATGGTATGCTGATACTACAGTCCTGTAGATCTGAGTTAGCACAGTACCGAGATGGTATGCTGATACTATAGTCCTGTAGATCTGAGTTAGCACAGTACAGAGATGGTATGCTGATACTACAGTCCTGTAGATCTGAGTTAGCACAGTACAGAGATGGTATGCTGATACTATAGTCCTGTAGATCTGAGTTAGCACAGTACAGAGATGGTATGCTGATACTACAGTCCTGTAGATCTGAGTTAGCACAGTACAGAGATGGTATGTTGATACTATAGTCCTGTAGATCTGAGTTAGCACAGTACAGAGATGGTATGCTGATACTATAGTCCTGTACATCTGAGTTACCACAGTACAGAGATGGTATGCTGATACTGTAGTCCTGTAGATCTGAGTTAGCACAGTACAGAGATGGTATGCTGATACTACAGTCCTGTAGATCTGAGTTAGCACAGTACAGAGATGGTATGCTGATACTGTAGTCCTGTAGATCTGAGTTAGCACAGTACAGAGATGGTATGCTGATACTACAGTCCTGTAGATCTGAGTTAGCACAGTACAGAGATGGTATGCTGATACTATAGTCCTGTAGATCTGAGTTAGCACAGTACAGAGATGGTATGCTGATACTGTAGCCCTGTAGATCTGAGTTAGCACAGTACAGAGATGGTATGCTGATACTGTAGTCCTGTAGATCTGAGTTAGCACAGTACAGAGATGGTATGCCGATACTGTAGCCCTGTAGATCTGAGTTAGCACAGTACAGAGATGGTATGCTGATACTACAGTCCTGTAGATCTGAGTTAGCACAGTACAGAGATGGTATGCTGATACTATAGTCCTGTAGATCTGAGTTAGCACAGTACAGAGATGGTAAGCTGATACTGTAGTCCTGTAGATCTGAGTTAGCACAGTACAGAGATGGTATGCTGATACTACAGTCCTGTAGATCTGAGTTAGCACAGTACAGAGATGGTATGCTGATACTATAGTCCTGTAGATCTGAGTTAGCACAGTACAGAGATGGTAAGCTGATACTGTAGTCCTGTACATCTGAGTTACCACAGTACAGAGATGGTAAGCTGATACTGTAGTCCTGTAGATCTGAGTTAGCACAGTACAGAGATGGTATGTTGATACTATAGTCCTGTAGATCTGAGTTAGCACAGTACAGAGATGGTATGCTGATACTGTAGCCCTGTAGATCTGAGTTAGCACAGTACAGAGATGGTATGCTGATACTGTAGTCCTGTAGATCTGAGTTAGCACAGTACAGAGATGGTATGCCGATACTGTAGCCCTGTAGATCTGAGTTAGCACAGTACAGAGATGGTATGCTGATACTGTAGCCCTGTAGATCTGAGTTAGCACAGTACAGAGATGGTATGCTGATACTGTAGCCCTGTAGATCTGAGTTAGCACAGTACAGAGATGGTATGCTGATACTGTAGTCCAGTAGATTTGAGTTAGCAGAGTAATGACACAAGTATGCTATTCAATAGATGTAAGGACACCATCAGGGTTTCTTGCTCTTTGTACTTTGCAGCTTTCCACATTGAGAACAGACAAATGGAGACACATTGGAAATAAGGACTCATGGACCATTGGAAGAATGTCTAAGTTTGAGATACACTCTTTAAGCAGTGGTACGTTCTGATTCTGTCATTTAGAAAGACATACAGTAGTAAGGACATGTGGTGTTACTTCAGCACACATTGACCTGATGCTGAGAGTAGAGAGCCATCTGAACAACACTCCAGTCTACTCCATGTGTAACTCTGTGTTGTCTGTTCACACTGCTATGCTTTATCTTGGCCAGGTCGCAGTTGCAAATGAGAACTTGTTCTCAACTAGCCTACCTGGTTAAATAAAGGTGAAATAAAAAAAAAACACTGGCAAGATACTGTGTTTAATCACTTGGGGAGGGGTGGGGGGAAGAAAAAAAGAGACAGAGGGAGAGAGAGAGAGAGAGAGAGAGAGAGAGAGAGAGAGAGAGAGAGAGAGAGGCAAGGGGTGAGTCCTGGCTGGAGCTAGAAGCTAGGTCTGCTGATTAACAGCTGTTATAGGCCAGCCTGATGACTGTTTAACTCTCAGTGATGATGAAGATGGAGTGTTGCTCTCCACTCAACCTTTAACGACCCTCAAAGTGCAGAGAGAGAGGACCAAGTTTTATGCAGTTTTGTTCCAGTTTGCTCTTTCAACGCTCTTGGCACGCACCACATCCGTTTGAATGTCATACAATACATGTTTCTCATTTCCTCCCTGCTATGTTGAAGCTGCTATTTTGAAGCTGAGGCTCTGAATGGCTGTTTGTGTGTCTGTATTTGTGTCTGTTATCTCCAGAAGACTGTATCTTGGCATAACAACTCCACCAGGCTCACCCATTCAGGAAGTCGGCTGTTCCTCTGCTTCTGCTTAAGATTACCTTGCCGTGTGCTGCAGACTGTTTGGTTGGGTTACTGTAGTAGTCCAGGTGTGTGTCCTTGTTGTTGAGCTGAAGACTATTTGTCCCAGGGCTGCACTGGAACATGGACAGGGCAGTGCTGGGGAATCCAGTACATCAGGTCCACTCACGCTGTGGGAAGCAACAGGGGATGGAAAAACAAATAGGCCTCACTTGTCTTGTAACCCAGCCACTAATGCACAACAAACAGCAGGGCCTTCAGTGGAGAACATGCAGCCTCAGCCCTTATCCTGCCCCACTGCAGCAGCAGCAGGAGCAACACCCTCTATCAACCAGTTACTGTCCATAAGCAGCCTGGAGAAGAGCCCTGCCTCCTCTGATGGGGATATGTTCTACGCACTGACCTCAGTGTGTGTGTGTGTGTGTGTGTGTGTGTGTGTGTTGGAGGGGATCTTAAAAGCAAGGTATCTGGCTGAAGTCCCTGTAGCTAGGACTTTGCACTCCTTACAATCATTTACCGTATGCTAGTGAGCAGCTGAATTTAACCTCCAGTGACTTTTGGTTGAAGATCTCTCTGCTGTTATTGCGTGCCATTATCAACCACAATGTCTCAGACTACGGTCAAACTACGGTCAGACTACGGTCAAAGACTGTAATTCACAGTGACTTTGTGCTTGCCTTGTTTCCACCTGAAATTTGCGAAATGAAAGAGGACATGTTGAACAAATTACATTAAACAACTCATTAACCCTTTAATTTACACAGCAGATCCTCCTAAAACTGTGGTCTCTAAGTCAAGGCCTGGCAGCTCCATTTCCTTTCCATCCTTCTGATGTGCTGGACAATTCCTGCATCTCACCCTCACACATCGTTTAATCAACATCTGTGTGGGGGCTGGAAGTCATTTCTGAGGAAGGCAGTACAGTAATTACTGTAGTGAAGTCCTTTGGGGGAAGTGGTCATAGCTGTGTGTCCGGGAGGAAGCACCGCAGGGCTTCCAGGATATGCTGCATGGCTGTTATCAACCTCCGGTTTGTTGGCTTGATTTAACAAGGCTTCACAGGCCAGGACTGCTGACCTACTAACATGGATCCCTTTTCTGGGGGCCTTGTACACCTCTGTAACATTCCACTGGACTGTGTGTTGTGTGTCCTGTGTCCACCACTCTCCATGCTGCTTGGCCAACAGTCTACAGTTCATGATGAAAAACACTGTCCACTCTACTCAAACAGAGAGATGATCAACATGGTCATGTTCACAGTCCACAGTACCAGAGTTGGGGAAACCACTTGGACACTGTGACCTACAGCTATTAGTGTCTGCGTCCAAGGTAATAAATTAATCTGTCATTTATCGGCTGCTGACCCTTGGCTGGTTTACACTGTATGTTGGAAACATTCCGGCAGACCTCAAGGCTGCTCAAGATTAACACAACATTAATGAGATGTACAGGTTGTGGACAGCATCGATGTAAACGCAGTAGAGGAAAATATCCTAATACATCATACAGTATTTCCCCAGACCATGTGAGGAGATCCATCTGGGTTCTCTGGCTGTGGAGCCATGGATGTTGAGTTATCGCTGTATTTGCATCTGTTAGGGAGTTGTTGTTCAAACTAGGTTGACATAGCACACATGCCCTGCACTCACTGGGGGCGGACTGGGGGCGGACCAAGATGTTAAGAAGACTGCAACAAAACAAAAAGAGGACTTTAAACTAATATGACAGACTAGGTAAATTGAGTGTGTTTTTCCATCCGGGGGGATTGATAGTGATGCAGCATGTGCTCTGAAGGGACACATGGGTTCTACTGGGTTAGTGGTGTGGGAGGATGCAGGATAAAGGACTGGATTTGGATCCAAATGGAGGTATGTGCAAAGGTGGCTGATACTGCTGTGATGTTAGGGAGGATGCTTGCATGGCCTCATTGGCCTGCTGCTTAGCAACACTATGGGGTGATGTTTCTGAATTTCTAATACATCAATATTAAAAATCAATGCGCTTCCTTTAGCATAGGTGTTTATTGATTGGCTAATAGTATAAAGATCAGGAAAGGGATCAGGGAAAGGACCCATTTGACAAGTGTTTGAGGTGTGATCAGATTGTTGGAGGAGGATGGTGCATCCCTGCAGTATCCCCTGGCAGCATATCAGAAGTCACCGAAAGAGGGTTGAGGACATGAAGCTAGGGTTAGGGTTAGTGCTGAGCTTGGTTGAGGACACGAAACTATGGCAATGGTTATGGTTGAGCCGGGATGTGGACATGAAGCTAGAGTTAGGGTTGGAGTTGAGCTGGGGTGTGGACATGAAGCTAGGGTTGGGGTAGGGTTGAGCTGGGGTGTGGACATGAAGTTAGGGTTGGGGTTGAGCCGGGGTGTGGACATGAAGCTAGGGTTAGGGTTGGGGTTGAGCCGGGGTGTGGACATGAATCTAGGGTTAGGGTTGGGGTTGAGCTGGGGTGTGGACATGAAGCTAGGGTTCGAGATTAGGGGTTAGCCCCACAGGGTCACATTCACCCAACCTTCTCACTCCTCACTGCTGTGGGGGTTGAGGTGTCAGGGGCCCCTGAATAACATGAGCGGAGGAAACCTGGGGTACCCCCTGAGGGCTCTGGGGTGTAGAGTGGAGGCAGTAAATCACCTGCAATCTGTGAAAGTAATCACTGGCACACAACATGGTGTGGCAGCCATCTCCAACACTGCAATGTGGGTCACAACTGACAATACAGTTACATGAGCCAGAGACATCAGTGAACATATTCTACATTTCATACTGTACTGTGTATAATCCATCTTCATTTCTCTCCAGTTTATTCAACCTGCCATGACCTACTGAACAGGCGAAGACACGATAAACACAAGCCTACCAACATACACACACTCTGGTATTACCCTTAAGGTGGTGAATACACTGTAGCAAATGTTCCTGTGAAGCTTTGAACTGTGAAGGACTTCTAGCAAGTTGTCTGTCACAATACAAATCATAATGTAACATTTTAAATGCTTCCAAACGACTGCAAACTAACACAATTACACCTTGTTGTTTAATTGACTCATCCCTCAGTTATTTGTGTTTGATTCAGTCTCTTCTATTGTTTCAGTATAAAAACAGTTCTCATTGATTAGTTGACTAGGTCCCCCTGGGGAGTGGAGTAGAATACTGGCACAGGGCAAAGCTTCTCAGAGCAGAGAAACAAAGAGTGTCTTTCACAGGGCTGATGGGGAATCTGTGGCGATGCTGCATACTGCTTAGTTAGACAGACTGTTCTGACTGGAACCACAAAACAAGCTTGAGACGTACAGTGAGCTCCAAAAGTATTGGGACTGTTTTTATTGTAAATAAAGAATAGAATATGTTTCTAAACACTTCTACATCCATGTGGATACTACCATGATTATGGATAATACGGAATGAACTGTGAATAATGATGAGTGAGAAAGTTACAGTTACAGACACACAAATACCCCCCCCAAAATGGTGAGAGGTTAGCATGTCTTGGGGTACGATATTTATGTGTCTTTCTCACTCATCATTATTCATAATAATTCATTCAGGATTATCCGTAATCATGGTAGCATCCACATTAATGTAGAAGTGTTTATAGACATGTTATATTCTTATTTACAATAAAAGTACCTCCAAAATGACACAATACATTATTTATAATTAATTTCCATTGGGTACAAAATCATCTGAAACACAACCAAAACAAACAGCTAATGCATCCAATGAATGTGTAGTCACAAGCTTGATGTAGTCCTTGCGTGCTGTGAGTATGGGACCAAACTTTTCACTACTTTAATAATCATATAACTGAATTTGTCCCTATACTGTTGCTCCCCTAAAATGGGAGGACTATGTACAAAAAGTGCTGTAATTTCTAAACTGTTCACTCAATATGGATGAAAATACCCTCAAATTAAAGCGGACAGTTTGCACTTTAACCTCATAGTCATTGTATAATTTCAAATCTAAAGTGATGGAGTACAGAGCCACCCCCCAAAAATATGTCACTGTCCCAATACTTTTGTAGCTCACTGTATATAAGGATGAGGACTAAGCGATAAATTGTTATGTTTTATCACACTGAAACAGCCCCCAAGTTTATTTTTTCAGTGACGCACTTCCATGCTGGGAAGAGTGTGCTGAAGATTCACAGCCCAGTGATCAAACATGGTCGCCTGTGGATACATCGTTCAACCAATGAGCAGGGACTCACTGGTGCCAGCTTTGGAACACTGAAATGTCTAGTAGAAATCATAAATCCATGTTGATTTTGAAAACACACTTGTCACCCAGCAGTGATTCCATGTTGAAGAATAGATGAACATGGGGATAGATTAATTTAAAAGTCATCCATTTTAGATTTGTGTGTATTGTGAAATTGTTGAATTGATATTACTTGTTAGATATTACTGCACTGTTGGAGCTAGAAACACAAGCATTTCACTACACCAGCAATAACATCTGCTAAACATGTGTATGTGACAATAAAATGTGATTTGATTTGATCTGTGCCCAAGAGTGACTGACCAGAAACCTGCTGTGCCACCTGGTTGACTCAGGTGAACAAAAATAAAACATCACACAGTCACTAGAAGCCCTCTTATTGAATAGTGAGAACCGGGACTCATTCATGGAAACCACTTCTCTACAGATTTACATAATCAAATCAAACATGGGATCCTGTGGATGTTAAAAGCAGTTAATAGTAACTAAATGTAATCGCAAATGTAATCTACTTAATCCCCAAAAGCAATTATTTATAATTAGAGGGTCATAAACAATGACTAGTGATGCTGCATACTCCAAGAAAGGTTAACATCTCACCTTGCCGCTAAAATTGTTATAAATTGCTGAGGTGTAGTCACTTTTGAGGACACAAGGATGCTAATATGAAATATTTGACATTATGTATTTCCTATTAAACAAAACTGTATGAATAAGACTTATATATTTTTTCAATTTAACTAGGCAAGTCAGTTAAGAACAAATTCTTATTTTCAATGACGGCCTAGGAACAGTGGGTGCACTGCCTTGTTCAGGGGTAGAACGACAGTGTTTTACGTTGTCAACTCGGGGGAACCGATCTTGCAACCTTTCGGTTATAAGTCCACCACTCTAACCACTATGTCTCGTTCTAAACATAGTATAATCAAATTATAAAATGACAAAATATAAGATTTAGCCTTTCCTATAACTGCAAAATACATGTTTGTATGTTCAGTGTCCATAACATAGGTACTTATAGATGTCCACATATTCTAGGTCGGAACCATCCAGGGTGGTGATGCTAGTCGGGCGTGCGGGTGCAGGCAGCGAATGGTTGAAAAGCATGCATTTGGTTTTACTAGCGTTTAAGTGCAGTTGGAGGCCACGGAAGGAGTGTTGTATGGCGTTGAAGCTCGTTTGGAGTTAAGATAGCACAGGTATACAGAATGGTGTCGTCTGCGTAGAGGTGGATCAGGGAATCGCCCGCAGCAAGAGCAACATCATTGATATATACAGAGAAAAGAGTCGGCCCGAGAATTTAACCCTGTGGCACCCCCATAGAGACTGCCAGAGGACCGGACAACATGCCCTCCGATTTGGCACACTGATATCTTTCTGCAAAGTAGTTGGTGAACCAGGCAAGGCAGTCATTAGAAAAACCGAGGCTACCGATAAGAATATGGTGATTGACAGAGTCGAAAGCCTTGGCCAGGTCGATGAAGATGGCTGCACAGTACTGTCTTTTGTCGATGGCGATTATGATATCGTTTAGTACCTTGAGCGTGGCTGAGGTGCACCCGTGACCGGCTCGGAAACCAGATTGCACAACGGAGAATGTATGGTGGGATTCGAGATGGTCAGTGATCTGTTTGTTGACTTGGCTTTCGAAGACCTTAGATAGGCAGGGCAGGATGGATGTAGGTCTGTAACAGTTTGGGTCCAGAGTGTCTCCCCTTTGAAGAGGGGGATGACCGCGGCAGCTTTCCAGTCCTTGGGGATCTCAGACGATATGAAAGAGAGGTTGAACAGGCTGGTAATAGGGGTTGTGACAATGGCGGCGGATAGTTTCAGAAATAGAGGGTCCAGATTGTCATGCCCAGCTGATTTGTACAGGTCCAGGTTTTGCAGCTCTTTCAGAACATCTGCTATCTGGATTTGGGTAAAGGAGAAGCTGGGGAGGCTTGGGCGAGTAGCTGCTGGCCGAGGTTGGAGTAGCCAGGAGGAAGGCATGGCCAGCCGTTGAGAAATGCTTGTTGAAGTTTTCGATTATCATCGATTTATCGGTGGTGACCGTGTTACCTAGCCTCAGTGCAGTGGGCAGCTGGGAGGAGGTGCTCTTATTCTCCATGGACTTTACAGCGTCCCAGAACTGTTTGGAGTTAGAGCTACTTCTGCTCAAAAAGCTAGCCTTTGCTTTCCTGACTGATTGCGTGTATTGGTTCCTGACTTCCCTGAACAGTTGCATATCGCAGGGACTATTCGATGCTATTGCAGTCCGTCACAGAATGTTTTTGTGCTGGTCGAGGGCAGTCAGGTCTGGAGTGAACCAGGGGCTATATCTGTTCTTAGATCTGCATTTTTTAAACGGAGCATGCTTATCTAAGATGGTGAGGAAGTTACTTTTAAAGAATAACCAGGCATCCTCAACTGACGGGATGAGGTCAATATCCTTCCAGGATACCCGGGCGAGGTCGATTAGAAAGGCCTGCTCGCAGAAGTGTTTTAGGGAGCGTTTGACAGTGATTAGGGGTGGTCATTTGACTGCGGACCCATACAGGCAATGAGGCAGTGATCGCTGAGATCCTGATTGAAGACAGCGGAGGTGTATTTGGAGGGCCAGTTGGTCAGGATAATGTCTATGAGGGTGCCCTTGTTTACAGATTTAGGGTTGTACCTGGTAGGTTCCTTGATGATGTGTGTGAGATTGAGGGCATCTATCTTAGATTGTAGGACTGCCGGCGTGTTAAGCATATCCCAGTTTAGGTCACCTAACAGAACAAACTCTGAAGCTAGATGGGGGGTGATCAGTTCACAAATGGTGTCCAGGGCACAGCTGGGAGCTGAGGGGGGTCGGTAGCCGGCGGCAACAGTGAGAGACTTATTTCTGGAGAGATTAATTTTTAAAATGAGAAGTTCGAACTGTTTGGGTATTGACCTGGAAAGTATGACATTTCTTTGCAGGCTATCTCTGCAGTAGACTGCAACTCCTCCCCCTTTGGCAGTTCTATCTTGACGGAAAATGTTATAGTTGGGTATGGAAATCTCAGAATTTTTGGTGGCCTTCCTAAGCCAGGATTCAGACACAGCAAGGACATCAGGGTTGGCAGAGTGTGCTAAAGCAGTGAGTAAAACAAACTTAGGGAGGAGGCTTCTGATGTTGACATGCATGAAACCAAGGCTTTTTTGATCACAGAAGTCAACAAATGAGGGTGCCTGGGGACATGCAGGGCATAATAACAGAACTAAGGTCAGAATGTGACAGCTATATTGTAATTACTTCGCCACCATGGCCTATTTATTGCCTTAACTCCCTTATCTTACCTCATTTGCACTCACTGTATATAGACCTTTTGTGTTCTTTTGTTCTACTGTATTATTGACTGTATGTTCTGTTTATTCCATGTGTAACTCTGTGTTGTTGTATGTGTCGAATTGCTATGCTTTGTCTTGGCCAGGTCGCAGTTGCAAATGAGAACTTGTTTTCAACTAGCCTACCTGGTTAAATAAAGGTGAAATAAATAAGTAAATAAAAATGAAGCTGGTCTGTGCTGTAGCAATATAATTGGTTGTTACTGGGAGGCTCTGAGAGCAGCAGAAGGAATAGTGGAAAGTTAAGCAGGGGTAAACAAGGCTTTGAGGCAGTGTTATGGTATGTTTAAACAGCTCTCTGCTTTAGTGGAGCTGAGCTGGGATGGCGCCAGAGGCTGAGAATGTGACCAGCTGTTTGGGCGAGGAGAATGTAGCCTGTGAGAGGTGCTGAGAGGTGGGACATTCCTGACCCCAGCCTGGCCTACCAGATGGTCTCTCATCACTTGAGTCCTGGTTCCAGGTATCTCCACGTGGGACTGGTTCTGGACTGGGAAACAATACCCTCCACAGACTGGTACCAGGCCTTAGAAAGTACTGTACCCTCAGCCCTCACAAAATCGATGATAAAATAAACATTTACATTTGAACCTTACCTTTTAGTCTCCAGCCTTAGTTTATAAATGCATTCGTGTTTCGAGGGCTATTTCCATAAAGTGTGGCTGCGCTCATGATGCAGAGAAATCCCCCCAAAATTCTAGGTGTCCTTGTGTTGTCAGCGGTTTAATATAGTGGTGTTTTTCCTATTTTCCTCATGTAAGTCTACTATCTCTAGCATGCTAGCTGAGCTGGGCCCCTCGAAGCTGAGGACCCTGTGTCATGCAGAGTACAATATTAACTGGATCATGGAAGGATTGGTGATAAATTGCCCCTCTGGTACCCTCCCTCTGTATTTGTGTCTGTCAGACTTCTCTCAGGAGCTAAAGAAAACCGTGGTTCAAATGGGGAGCTACAGTAACTTGCGAAAGTATTCACACCCTTGGCATTTTTCCTATTTTTTTGCCTTACAACCTGGAATTAAAATATAATTTTTTGTGGGTTTGTATCATTTGATTTACACAACATGCCTACCACTTTGAAGATGCAAAATATTTTTGTATTGTGAAACAAACAAGAAATAAGACAAAAAAAACTAAAAACTTGAGCATGCATAACTATTCACCCCCCTAAGTCGGCAATTTGTAGAGCCACCTTTTGTAGCAATTACAGCTGCAAGTCTCTTGGGGTATGTCTCCATAGGCTTGGCACATCTAGCCACTGGGATTTTTGCCCATTCTTCAAGGCAAAACTGCTCCAGCTCCTTCAAGTTGTTGGGTTCCGCTGGTGTACAGCAATCTTTAATTCATACCACAGATTCTCAATTGGATTGAGGTCTGGACTTTGACTAGGCCATTCCATAACATCTAAATGTTCCCCTTAAACCACTTGAGTGTTTCTTTAGCAGTATGCTTAGGGTCATTTCCTGCTGGAAGGTGAACCTCCGTCCTAGTCTCAAATCTCTGGAAGAGGGTTGCCTCAAGAATTTCCCTGTATTTAGCACCATCCATCATTCCTTCAATTCTGACCAGTTTCTCAGTCCCTGCCGATGAAAAACATCCCCACAGCATGGTGCTGCCACCACCATGCTTCACTGTGGGGATGGTTTTCTCGGGGTGATGAGAGGTGTTGGGTTTGCGCCAGACATAGCATTTTGCTTGATGGCCAAAAAGCTCAATTTTAGTCTCATCTGACCAGAGTACCTTCTTCCATATGTTTGGGGAGTCTCCCACATGCCTTTTGGCGTACACCAAACGTGCTTATTTTTTTCTTGAAACAAAAGCTTTTTTTTGGCCACTCTTCCGTAAAGCCCAGCTTTGTGGAGTGTATGGCTTACAGTGGTCCTATCCAATCTCCGCTGTGGAGCTTTGTAGCTCCTACAGGGTTATCTTTGGTCTCTTTGTTGCCTCTCTGATTAATGCCCTCCTTGCCTGGTCCATGAGTTTTGGTGGGCGGCCCTCTCTTGGCAGGTTTGTTGTGGTGCCATATTCTTTCCATGTTTTAATGATGGATTTAATGGTGCCCCGTGGGATGTTCAAAGTTTCAGAAGTTTCAGATTGCACCCAAGATTGACCTACAACTGGCTAGGCTGTTGGTAGCCTAAATAATGCCTGATGTTATGGCTGTTCCTAAAACCATTGACATACGTTAGCCACACAGAGAGTGAGAGAATGTGTGTGTGTGTGTGTGTGTGTGTGTGTGTGTGTGTGTGTGTGTGTGTGTGTGTGTGTGTGTGTGTGTGTGTGTGTGTGTGTGTGTGTGTGTGTGTGTGTGTGTGTGTGTGTGTGTGTGTGTGTGTGTGTGTGTGTGTGTGTGTGTGTGTGTGTGTGTGTGTGTGTGTGTGTGTGTGTGTTAAGATTGGGCGATTGTGTACAAGCCGACATCGCCCGATTGCGCCCCATAGCGATCCTTGATAGTCGATCACTATTGGGGGGGGTATTACTCAATCAATCAATCAATCAATCAATCAAATTTTATTTATATAGCCCTTCGTACATCAGCTGATATCTCAAAGTGCTGTACAGAAACCCAGCCTAAAACCCCAAACAGCAAGCAATGCAGGTGTAGAAGCACAGTGGCTAGGAAAAACTCCCTAGAAAGGCCAAAACCTAGGAAGAAACCTAGAGAGGAATGTGGCTATGTGGGGTGGCCAGTCCTCTTCTGGCTGTGCCGGGTGGAGATTATAACAGAACATGGCCAAGATGTTCAAATGTTCATAAATGACCAGCATGGTCGAATAATAACAAGGCAGAACAGTTGAAACTGGAGCAGCAGCACAGTCAGGTGGACTGGGGACAGCAAGGAGTCATCATGTCAGGTCGTCCTGGGGCACGGTCCTTGGGCTCAGGTCCTCCGAGAGAGAGAGAGAGAGAAAGAAAGAGAGAATTAGAGAGAGCATATGTGGGGTGGCCAGTCCTCTTCTGGCTGTGCCGGGTGGAGATTATAACAGAACATGGCCAAGATGTTCAAATGTTCATAAATGACCAGCATGGTCAAATAATAGTAAGGCAGAACAGTTGAAACTGGAGCAGCAGCATGGCCAGGTGGACTGGGGACAGCAAGGAGTCATCATGTCAGGTAGTCCTGGGGCATGGTCCTAGGGCTCAGGTCAGTTGAAACTGGAGCAGCAGCATGGCCAGGTGGACTGGGGACAGCGAGGAGCCATCATGTCAGGTAGTCCTGGGGCATGGTCCTAGGGCTCAGGTCCTCCGAGAGAGAGAAAGAAAGAGAGAATTAGAGAACGCACACTTAGATTCACACAGGACACCGAATAGGACAGGAGAAGTACTCCAGATATAACAAACTGACCCTAGCCCCCCGACACAAACTACTGCAGCATAAATACTGGAGGCTGAGACAGGAGGGTTCAGGAGACACTGTGGCCCCATTCGAGGACACCCCCGGACAGGGCCAAACAGGAAGGATATAACCCCACCCACTTTGCCAAAGCACAGCCCGCACACCACTAGAGGGATATCTTCAACCACCAACTTACCATCCTGAGACAAGGCTGTTGTACTCTTGTTGGTATTACATTTGGTGGTATTACATTTGGTGAAGAGCACATTATGACTTGTTTAGGACTTGAGATTTGACTTGATACTTGAGGGTCTTGACTTGAGACTTGACTCGGACTTGCCTGTCTTGACATTGGACTTGAGTGCTAAGACTTGAGACTTGTGACTTGTAAACAATGACTTGGTCCCACCTCTGGTGAATGAATACATATGCACGCACCACCTTTCAGTTTGTTTTCTTTTCAGAAGTTTTTGAAACAAGTTTTTTTCCCCATTTCACTTCACCAATTCTGACTATTTTGTTTATGCCCATTACATAAAATCAAAATCAAAATCAAAATCCATTTAAATTACAGGTTGTAATGCAACAAAGTAGGAAACACACCAAGGGAGATGAATACTTTTTCAAGGCACTATACTGTACGTCTCCACCAGATAAAACCCTCTGGGAAAAACTAACCGCCAAGCCCCTTTACCCCTCTCACTTTCAGAGAAAAAACGCCCCTTACTCTGAAACAGCTATCCTCCCCTTATATCACCACCATGAATTCTGAGAGTACTCAATAAAAGTCATTGCATAAATGTATTGTTTCCATTACTTAGAGGATAGGCTTTGAGTGATAAAGTTTACATGGTTCTTATGTAACAGGTTGTGTTAAGATGTTGATGCAGCCCTTATGATGGGCTAACCCTCTGGAATGGCAGTGGGGACCATTACGTTCCTTTTTTTTCAAACCCGATCGTAAAATGTAACCCAATGTTTTCCACTCCAGATATGGGTTGTATAGAAACACTACCTGTGGGGAAAGTAATATGTTTAGATCTACGTTAGACCTCAACCACACAGGGTATATGTTTCACTGTCCTCTCATGGCATATTAAATGTCAGTTGAAGGGGGCTGTGGATCCATCTTCTGAGAGGTTGGAGTCTCATCAGTCTCCCAGCTTTGATGTTCTGTTTTGGACATCTCTCTGGTCTCTAAAATCAACCATTACTGCTTTTATTGTATTTGCCATACAAGGCAACATTTGAATTAACCCTTGTAATTCACCCTTATATTTAGGAACACACATTCAGACTAATGTATAAGGTACAGTACATACAGTACAGACTAAGTCCCTCATGTATGCACAGTATATTGTTGATTACAGTATTTTCTCACTGAGGTAGACTTAAACATGTCTGAAGTGCCAGTATTGTCCCCCAAGTACAGCCCATTGCTTGTCTGAGTCTGTGCATGACAATTCTCCTTAAAGGTCCAATGCATCCATTTTGATCTCAATATCAAATAATTTCTGATAAAAATTAAGTACCTAATTGGGATTGCTTTCAATTAAAATGGTCAAAACGAAACAAATTGTTTCTTGGCAAAGATACATTTTCTCAAGCATGTATTTTGCTAGTACTGTCTGGGAGTGGTCTGAGTGGAATGGGGAAAAATTAAAATGTGCTGTTATTGGCAAAAAGGTTTGGAACTCTCTTTCTTATTGGTCTATTATCTAATTTAACACCTGGGTGATGTCACCAGGCAGGCCAAAACTCCCTCCCAGTAAAACAAGCTGAAATTTCAGGTGACCTTTTCAAACAGCTCTTACACTAAAAGTATTATTAATAATTTGCAGTATTATTCCAACATGACAGTGTGAACATATAAAACACAGGAAAATCACATTTTGGCTGCACTGGGCCTTTAATGCCCTATCTACACGTGCATTATGTATCATGTCTGTGTGATTCAAGGGTTTAAGTTCTGATCAAGCTAGCTTCAACTCATAACTTTAACTAATAGTCAAGATATTTTATAGGTACAATCTTCTAAGAAAAAATGACTGGTGTTTTATGTAATACTTACCTAATGGTATCATGAAAGATTTAGTTCCTTTTTTTTGTTGTTGTTGAATTTTTACCCCTTTTTCTCCCCAATTTCGTGGTATCCAATTGTTGTAGTAGCTACTATCTTGTCTCATCGCTACGGGCTCAGGAGAGACGAAGGTTGAAAGTCATGCGTCCTCCGATACACAACCCAACACACTGCTTCTTAACACAGCGTGCATCCAACCCGGAAGCCAGCCGCACCAATGTGTCGGAGGAAACACTGTGCACCTGGCAACCTTGGTTAGTGCGCACTGTGCCCAGCCCGCCACAGGAGTTGCTGGTGCACGATGAGACAAGGACATCCCTACCGACCAAGCCCTCCCTAACCCGGACGACGCTAGGCCAATTGTGCGTCGCCCCACGGACCTCCCGGTCGCGGCCGGTTACGACAGAGCCTGGGCGCGAACCCAGGGACTCTGATGGCACAGCTGGCGCTGCAGTACAGCACCATTAACCACTGCGCCACCCGGGAGGCCCAAGATTTAGTTCCTTAGCCTTGTTGTCTCATTAACGTAGGCTCTCATGGGAATGTCCCCTTATCAGCTTGGCTTAAGAAGACTGATGGTAATCAGCATCAGAATGGGAGCAGTGAGGCCACATTTCCCATATTACTCACTGAGGCCTGTGATGGTGATGTCTGCGGAGTGTTGGCACTAGCTGCCCATGCCAACACAAATTGTCAGCCAGTCTCGGTCCCCCTGTCCCGCAGTATTTTAGTCAGCCTTGTGATGGATGTGTTATAACAAGCTCTGAAAATCCCCACTCGGGCCTAGCACTGCCCCCTCCTGCTCTCCAGGGGTGGGGCTCTGGGAAAGGTTGGGTTCCCAGGCAGAGAGGGACAGACTGGGTGTGAGACGTGTTTTCCAGGCCCGCTGGAGGCCTCGTCCCAGGGGCCTGGAGCAGCGGGACGATGGGAATGTGGTAGAGAAAGCGAGAGACCACCCTCTTTCCTGACTCTGGGCTGGTGAAGAGAGTTCCCATTCCTCTCTGTTTCTCTCCCTGAACCACTTACCATGCTATATGTCCCAAAGCCTTTACAAACAAACTGCAGCTCAGATGATGTCCTTATGGTTCACAGGAGAATAGCACTGGCCTGTCTGAAATGTAATGTTCTCATTACACTCTGACAAATCTTCTCATCAGGGTCTACAGATTGTGATGAATGTTTGTCACTCTGACACATCTTCTCATCAGGGTCTACAGATTGTGATGAATGTTTGTCACTCTGACACATCTTCTCATCAGGGTCTACAGATTGTGATGAATGATTGTCACTCTGACACATCTTCTCATCAGGGTCTACAGATTGTGATGAATGATTGTCACTCTGACACATCTTCTCATCAGGGTCTACAGATTGTGATGAATGATTGTCACTCTGACACATCTTCTCATCAGGGTCTGCAGATTGTGATGAATGTTTGTCACTCTGACACATCTTCTCATCAGGGTCTACAGATTGTGATGAATGTTTGTCACTCTGACACATCTTCTCATCAGGGTCTACAGATTGTGATGAATGTTTGTCACTCTGACACATCTTCTCATCAGGGTCTACAGATTGTGATGAATGTTTGTCACTCTGACAAATCTTCTCATCAGGGTCTACAGATTGTGATGAATGTTTGTCACTCTGACACATCTTCTCAACAGGGTCTACAGATTTTGATGAATGTTTGTCACTCTGATACATCTTCTCATCAGGGTCTACAGATTGTGATGAATGTTTGTCACTCTGACACATCTTCTCATCAGGGTCTACAGATTGTGATGAATGTTTGTCACTCTGACACATCTTCTCAACAGGGTCTACAGATTTTGATGAATGTTTGTCACTCTGATACATCTTCTCATCAGGGTCTACAGATTGTGATGAATGTTTGTCACTTTGACACATCTTCTCATCAGACACATCTTCTCATCAGGGTCTACAGATTGTGATGAATGTTTGTCACTCTGACACATCTTCTCATCAGGGTCTACAGATTGTGATGAATGATTGTCACTCTGACACATCTTCTCATCAGGGTCTACAGATTGTGATGAATGTTTGTCACTCTGACACATCTTCTCATCAGGGTCTACAGATTGTGATGAATGTTTGTCACTCTGACACATCTTCTCATCAGGGTCTACAGATTGTGATGAATGTTTGTCACTCTGACACATCTTCTCATCAGGGTCTACAGATTGTGATGAATGTTTGTCACTCTGACAAATCTTCTCATCAGGGTCTACAGATTGTGATGAATGTTTGTCACTCTGACACATCTTCTCATCAGGGTCTACAGATTGTGATGAATGATTGTCACTCTGACACATCTTCTCATCAGGGTCTACAGATTGTGATGAATGATTGTCACTCTGACACATCTTCTCATCAGGGTCTACAGATTGTGATGAATGATTGTCACTCTGACACATCTTCTCATCAGGGTCTACAGATTGTGATGAATGTTTGTCACTCTGACACATCTTCTCATCAGGGTCTACAGATTGTGATGAATGATTGTCACTCTGACACATCTTCTCATCAGGGTCTACAGATTGTGATGAATGATTGTCACTCTGACAAATCTTCTCATCAGGGTCTACAGATTGTGATGAATGTTTGTCACTCTGACACATCTTCTCATCAGGGTCTGCAGATTGTGATGAATGTTTGTCACTCTGACACATCTTCTCATCAGGGTCTGCAGATTGTGATGAATGTTTGTCACTCTGACACATCTTCTCATCAGGGTCTGCAGATTGTGATGAATGTTTGTCACTCTGACACATCTTCTCATCAGGGTCTACAGATTGTGATGAATGATTGTCACTCTGACACATCTTCTCATCAGGGTCTACAGATTGTGATGAATGTTTGTCACTCTGACACATCTTCTCATCAGGGTCTACAGATTGTGATGAATGTTTGTCACTCTGACACATCTTCTCATCAGGGTCTACAGATTGTGATGAATGATTGTCACTCTGACACATCTTCTCATCAGGGTCTACAGATTGTGATGAATGATTGTCACTCTGACACATCTTCTCATCAGGGTCTACAGATTGTGATGAATGTTTGTCACTCTGACACATCTTCTCATCAGGGTCTACAGATTGTGATGAATGATTGTCACTCTGACACATCTTCTCATCAGGGTCTACAGATTGTGATGAATGATTGTCACTCTGACACATCTTCTCATCAGGGTCTACAGATTGTGATGAATGTTTGTCACTCTGACACATCTTCTCATCAGGGTCTACAGATTGTGATGAATGTTTGTCACTCTGACAAATCTTCTCATCAGGGTCTACAGATTGTGATGAATGTTTGTCACTCTGACACATCTTCTCATCAGGGTCTACAGATTGTGATGAATGATTGTCACTCTGACACATCTTCTCATCAGGGTCTACAGATTGTGATGAATGTTTGTCACTCTGACACATCTTCTCATCAGGGTCTACAGATTGTGATGAATGATTGTCACTCTGACACATCTTCTCATCAGGGTCTACAGATTGTGATGAATGATTGTCACTCTGACACATCTTCTCATCAGGGTCTACAGATTGTGATGAATGATTGTCACTCTGACAAATCTTCTCATCAGGGTCTACAGATTGTGATGAATGTTTGTCACTCTGACACATCTTCTCATCAGGGTCTGCAGATTGTGATGAATGTTTGTCACTCTGACACATCTTCTCATCAGGGTCTACAGATTGTGATGAATGATTGTCACTCTGACACATCTTCTCATCAGGGTCTACAGATTGTGATGAATGTTTGTCACTCTGACACATCTTCTCATCAGGGTCTACAGATTGTGATGAATGATTGTCACTCTGACACATCTTCTCATCAGGGTCTACAGATTGTGATGAATGTTTGTCACTCTGACACATCTTCTCATCAGGGTCTACAGATTGTGATGAATGATTGTCACTCTGACACATCTTCTCATCAGGGTCTACAGATTGTGATGAATGATTGTCACTGACACATCTTCTCATCAGGGTCTACAGATTGTGATGAATGATTGTCACTCTGACACATCTTCTCATCAGGGTCTACAGATTGTGATGAATGTTTGTCACTCTGACACATCTTCTCATCAGGGTCTACAGATTGTGATGAATGTTTGTCACTCTGACACATCTTCTCATCAGGGTCTGCAGATTGTGATGAATGTTTGTCACTCTGACACATCTTCTCATCAGGGTCTACAGATTGTGATGAATGTTTGTCACTCTGACACATCTTCTCATCAGGGTCTACAGATTGTGATGAATGTTTGTCACTCTGACACATCTTCTCATCAGGGTCTACAGATTGTGATGAATGTTTGTCACTCTGACACATCTTCTCATCAGGGTCTACAGATTGTGATGAATGTTTGTCACTCTGACACATCTTCTCATCAGGGTCTACAGATTGTGATGAATGATTGTCACTCTGACACATCTTCTCATCAGGGTCTACAGATTGTGATGAATGTTTGTCACTCTGACACATCTTCTCATCAGGGTCTACAGATTGTGATGAATGTTTGTCACTCTGACACATCTTCTCATCAGGGTCTACAGATTGTGATGAATGTTTGTCACTCTGACACATCTTCTCATCAGGGTCTACAGATTGTGATGAATGTTTGTCACTCTGACACATCTTCTCATCAGGGTCTACAGATTGTGATGAATGTTTGTCACTCTGACACATCTTCTCATCAGGGTCTACAGATTGTGATGAATGTTTGTCACTCTGACACATCTTCTCATCAGGGTCTACAGATTGTGATGAATGTTTGTCACTCTGACACATCTTCTCATCAGGGTCTACAGATTGTGATGAATGTTCATCATTTTACCGTTGTACAGTCGTGACCAAAAGTTTAGAGAATGACACAAATATTAATTTCCACAATGTTTGCTGCTTCAGTGTCTGTAGATATTTTTGTCAGATGTTACTATGGAATACTGGAGTATAATTACTGGCATTTCATAAGTGTCTAAGGATTTTTTAGACAATTACATGAAGTTGATGCAAAGAGTCAATATTTGCAGTGTTGACCCTTCTTTTTCAAGACCTCTGCAATCCACCCGGGCATGCTGTCAATTAACTTCTGGGCCACATCCTGACTGATGGCAGCCCATTCTTGCATAATCAATGCTTGGAGTTTGTCAGAATTTGTGTGTTTTTGTTTGTCCACCCGCCTCTTGAGGATTGACCACAAGTTCTCAATGGGATTAAGGTCTGGGGAGTTTCCTGGCCATGGACCCAAAATATCGATGTTTTGTTACCTGAATCACTTAGTTATCACTTTTGCCTTATGGCAAGGTACTCCATCATGCTGGGAAATGCATTGTTTGTCACCAAACTGTTCCTGGATGGTTGGAAGAAGTTGCTCTTGGAGGATGTGTTGGTACCATTCTTTATTCATGGCTGTGTTCTTAGGCAAATTTGTGAGTGAGCCCACTCCCTTGGCTGGGAAGCAACCCCACACATGAATGGTCTCAGGATGCTTTACTGTTGGCATGGCACAGGACTGATGGTAGCGCTCACCTTGTCTTCTCTGGACAATATTTTTTCCGGATGCCCCAAACAATCAGAAAGGGGATTCATTAGAGAAAATGACTTTATCCCAGTCCTCAGCAGTCCAATCCCTGTACCTTTAGCAGAATATCAGTCTGTCCCTGATGTTTTTCCTGGAGAGAAGTGGCTTCTTTGCTGCCCTTCTTGACACCAGGCCAGCCTCCAAAGGTCTTTGCCTCACTGTGCGTGCAGATGCACTCACACCTGCCTGCTGCCATTCCTGAGCAAGCTCTGTAGTGGTGGTGCCCCGATCCTGCAGCTGAATGAACTTTAGGAGACGGTCCTGGCGCTTTCTGGACTTTCTTGGGCGCCCTGAAGCCTTCTTCACAACAATTGAACCGCTCTCCTTGAAGTTCTTGATGATCCGATAAATGGTTGATTTAGGTGCAATCTTCCTGGCAGCAATATCCTTGCCTGTGAAGCTCTTTTTGTTCAAAGCAATGATGACAGCACGTGTTTCCTTGCAGTTAACCATGGCTGACAGAGGAAGAACAATGATTCCAAGCACCACCCTCCTTTTGAAGCTTCCAGTCTGTTATATGAACTCAATCAGCATGACAGAGTGATCTCCAGCCTTGTTCTCGTCAACACTCACACCTGTATTATTAACGGGAGATTCATTGACATGATGTCAGCTGGTCCTTTTGTGGCAGGGCTGAAATGCAGTGGAAATGTTTTTGGGGGATTCAGTTCATTTGCACGGCAAAGAGAGACTTTGCAATTAATTGCAATTCATCTGATCACTCTTTATAACATTCTGAAGTATATGCAAATTGCCATCATACAAACTGAGGCAGCAGACTTTGTGAAAATTAATATGTGTCATTCTGAAAACTTTTGGCCACGACTGCATGTCTGATTTATTGTATACAGGCAATTTAGAGTTTTCATCACAAAGAAGATGTTTTCCAACTGGTTTTGGACTATATAGCCTACCAAATGTAAAATGTGCACTGTTTTTGTTACTAGAGCGATCCAATAAGTTATCATGGTATAAAACACAAACGGGAGGTTTAGCTCTTTTTCCCGGACTGTAATTTACAATCACTAATCATGAAAGTGGTGGATGGCTTTATTTGATCTACAGTACATAGTTATATATCAAATCAGCCAAAGACAACTGGAGCCTGAGGGGGAGGTGAAGAAACCCTTGTGTCTTTTGAGTCCGAACCATCAATTATATTTTGGGTTGGTGTGGTTGACTTTGACGTCTAAGCCCACTCACTGATGGTGGTAGTGGTTGTCTCCTCTCCCCTCTAGCCTTTGAGGAGTTGTAGTGGCAAACCAGTGTTGATTCATTTTATATTTCCTAGGGAGAGAAAAACACGGGCTGACACGAGTGCAGAGGCGTCACGGCGAGCTGCAGACTTGTTGCCACTACTACTGCAGCCAAGAGGGATGACTGTTCCTGGAACAGACGGGTTCAGTTAGACAGACAGACAAAACAGAACTGTTACTGCTGAAGAGAGGTGCACATTCTGTTGCTCTGATTATGTGTCTACCGTCCTAGTACAGATCTATACACTCCAGATCTGGATAATACATTCTTGTTTGTCTCTTTTTTAATTATTATTATTTTTTAAATAATAATATCCACCTAATTTTTCCCCTCTCCTTCCCCATACGATCCACTGATCAGGCTTGATTTACTCAAGCCTTACCTCCCCTTTTCCATTTTCCATTCTACATCGTCCCTACTGACTGAGTCTTGAGCTCTTCTCTGAAAAAGCCCATAACTTAAGCATTGTCCGCTCTGGCACATCATATCTCAGTGTCCGGAGGATGTTCTATGTGTCAGCACCATATTTTCATTTATTTATTTAACCTTTATTTAACTAGGCAAGTCAGTTAAGAACAAATTATTATTTACAATGACGGCCTAGGAACAGTGGGTTAACTGCCTTGTTCAGGGGCATTTTTACCTTGTCAGCTTGGGGATTCGATCTTGCAACCTTTGGGTTACTGGCCCAACGCTCTAACCACTATATAATGTCCCTCTGTCGTAATAAGACAATACACAGCTCAGGACGGATAAAATACACTGAGTGTAGAAAACATTAGGAACACCTTCCTAATATTGAGTTGTACCACCCCTTTTGCCCTCAGAACAGTCTCAATTTGTCAGGGCATGGACTCTACAGTGGCGAAAGCGTTCCACAGGGATTCTGGGCCATGTTGACTCAAATGCTTCCCACAGTTGTGTCAAGTTGGCTGGATGTCCTTTGGGTGGTGGACCATTCTTAATACACAGTTGAAACTGTTGATTGTGAAAAACCCAGCAGCTTTGCAGTTCTTGACACGAACCGGTGCACCTGGCTCCTACCTCCATACCCCGTTCAAAAGCACTTAACTCTTTTGTCTACCCATTCACCCTCTGAATGGCACGCATACACAATCCATGTCTCAATTGTCTCAAGGCATAAAAATCCTTCTTTAACCTGTTTACTCCTCTTCATCTACACTGATTAAAGTGGATGTAACAAGTGACATCCATAAGGGATCATAGCTTTCAGCTGGATTCACCTGGTCGTATATGTCATGGAAAGAGCAGGTGTTCATAATGCTTTGTACACTCAGATTATATAACATAAGGATATAATATTTATCTTTTAGATTAATTTCTATTTTCTTGCTAAATAACCATTTGGTTGAATAATGCTTGTTGGCTTGTGGCCTATAAACTAGGGTGAATGGGTTGATTAATTTTTTTTCTCCAAATTGGATCCAATATGTTCTATAAATCTGTATTAGATCTGGGTCGAAAGAGCCAAAGAAAAGAGCCTAAAAAAAAGAGCCTATAACTAGTGCGTTGTTGGTTTTGGCACATAATGTACCATATGTTTGTGCCATATCAAATTCCTCTACCAAGTAGAATAGTCTCAGTAGTGATTCTGTCATATGATGCAGGTTGGCATTCACTAGCTAGCACAGCCACAAAGGCATAAACCTTAACCCTAACCACACTGCTAACCTTATGCCTAACCCTAACCACACTGATAACCTTATGCCTAACCCTAACCACACTGATAACCTTATGCCTGACCCTAACCACACTGCTAACCTTAAGCCTAACCCTAACCACACTGCTAACCTTATGCCTAACCCTAACCACACTGATAACCTTATGCCTGACCCTAAGCACACTGATTGTCACGTTCTTTCAAAATCGAACCCAGAAGCAGACCAGGACAAGGAGAGTAGGAAGAAGGTGAGTATTTATTTACAAGTGAATGTGAATGGGTAGATATATCCAGGTGGCGTAGCGGGCAGCGGTGGTGAGTTGATGGGAGTAAATAGGTGGATCCAATGGGGTAGCGGAATCCTCCGACGACCAGGTGGGAATGGGGTAAATGATCCGGGTGAGTAACTGAAGACAGAACAAACGGAGGTAAGTTTAAGGCAAGCAATACGTACAAAACAACAAAACAAATTCTATCCAACTTGAGGCTGATACTATGGCACAACATACTGTTCATGGCTAACGATCCGGCAGGGAATGGATGTCAGGTCCGGGCTTATGAAGAGGAGAGATGATGATCAGGACCAGGTGTGCAGATAGCTGATGGGATACAGGTGCGGGTGATCAGAACTCCCAACTGGCCACATTGCCCGGCAACCAGACAGGGTGCGTTCCAGGATGCCGGAAAAAACACTCCAGGACAGAACACAGGCAAAAAACAGACTCAGGAAACGGGATTCATGACACTGATAACCTTATGCCTGACCCTAATCATAAATTAAGACTAAAAAGCGAATATTTGTTGTGTTTTCATGAAATGTTACGACATATAATAAAGCCATTTTTGACTTTGCAGCTGGCCTATCTAGTGGAAATCACTCAGCTCTGCTTCCAAGACAAGATTCATCCCAATAAATGTCAACCTGCATAAGACTGTTAACAGCTTGGGATGGCTTTGCCCCGTCCCCTTAAACTTCAATTGATTCATTAGATTTTTTTGCCAAAAGACCCATTTGGTTGGATAATGCTTGTACTGTATTTGTGTGGTTTGTAAACAAGGATGAATGGGTTGATTGACTTTCTTAGCAATTGGAGCCAATGTCTGTCTAATAAATCTCACAGAAATCTGGGTCATGTGTCTTGCTATGTAGGGCGAACTAAGGAAATGGCACTGACAGATTTTGAACCCAAGAAGATGAGAACTTTCCTTCCCCTTATGAATCAAATGTTTTCACTTGCCAAGATGTTCCACCGGCCATTAACTGTCAAATAATCAAATTCTAACCGGAAAAGTTTTGTTGTACTTTCATAAGGGAACAGAGACTTGCATGAGAAGACTATAGTGTTTAAGGTACTGTATTTCCACCTGTGAGCTGCTCTGGGCCAAATGTGATCATCCTGTGTTGGCAGTGCTAGATGCTGAGAGATGGTAAACAGCCGCCTGGCTAAATCAGGCCTTTCAACTAATCAGGCCTTTCTGCCAGGCTGGGTCAGGGGAGGGTTATAGCCAAACCCTGAGGTTGACCAAGACATGGTCTGAGGTAGAGGATGGTGTTTACGTCTGACATGGTCATGGTATGGTAGGTCAAAGGAGGTTACAGACTCATGTTATTTATGCTACTCTAAAAACACCTGAATATAGTAGAGCTGAAACAGGATCATTTGTCATATCTGTTTTCTTGTATGAAGGTTGTTGTTTTGTCATGCTCATACATATACATGAATGTAAGTCACAGCTTAAAGTTTGCTACAAAAAAAGACATAAAAACCTACATTAAAAACCATTATTATTCATCTTCTCCACCTTTCCAGGGACTAATTTGACCCTTCACTTCACTCCCAGTGAGACTCCACGTCTGGTATCCAGCTGTACTACTAATGAGCCCAAACCACACTGTTTTAATACTCTGCCATATTTCACAGTAAAGAAACTCTGGGGGCGCTGACCAAAACGGAATGCCATGTTTAGCTTGACGTAAACATACATGTTAATTGATTTTTGGGAAAGATGAGTGTACATCGGAATACTTTATTCTACGTACTAAAGGGCACTTCTGCTCTATGTCCCATACAGAAAAGGCCATGTTTCCTTTCCTCTGAGTTCTCCACAGCTATACTGTATAGTACAGTACCTGCCATAGAGCGCTTTCCATGAGTGGAAAAACCCTGTGCAGTGTGTGGACGGAGGCCTGCTGTGAGGAGTAGAGCTCAGCCTGTGTGGGTTTGTCCCTGTGGACTGTCTATGTGATCAGGTGCACAGAGGGCTCCCCCCACCACACACCACACACCACACTGTCTCTGCTGCCAAGAGGCTGTCGCCGCACAACTAGACTCCCCTCTTTATACTGCATTTCCACAGGTCTCTCTCTCTCTCTCTGTGTCTGGGTGTGTTGTGTTTGTGTGGTAGTTTGTACGTACAGATGTGTATTTGTGTGAGGCAGGGAGTTTGGACGCCAAAGAGAGTTGACCCACTTTAGAGCTTTATTCTATACACAAAGATTCGTTACAGGGTCATCAACGTGCATCTGGAGACCTGCTGTATGAGCACTGTAAGGCAGAAGAACATGAAGAATATGAATGTTAACCCAGTACTGTTGATAAGAGATGGACTCATTATTCAACTGGTTTACCTTTATCTGATCATGAAACTAAATCTGCAGTGTGGCCATAGAATAGTGGCATGACATCAGTGAATGAAGGTAATAGTGGGATACCTCCTCCACCTCTACCACCATCTCTACCACCACCACCACCCCCTTCACCTCCACCACCATCTCCACCACCATCTCCATCATCTCCACCACCATCTCCACCACCACCATCTTCACCTCTACCACCATCTCCACCACCACTCCCTTCACCTCCACCACCATCTCCACCATCCACAACCTACACAACCATCACCACCATCTCCACTCCTTTCACCACCACCATCTCCATCTTCATCTTCACCACCACCCCCTTCACCTCCACCACCATCTCCACCATCCACAATCTACACAACCACCTCGCCCACCATCACCTCTGCCATCACCTCCACCACCATCTCCATCTTCATCTCCACCACCATCTCTACCACCACCTCCACCACCACCTCCACCTCCACCACCACCTCCACCATCACCACCACCTCCATCACCTCCACCATCCCCTCCACCACCACCACCACCTCCATCATCTCCACCACCATCCCCTCCACCTCCACCACCACCTCCTCCTCCTCCTCCACCACCACCACCTCCATCACCACCTCTACCACCTCTACCACCTATACCATCACCTCCATCAGCACCATCACAACAGACTCTATTGATAGAGTATTCTCAGACTGCCTTATGGATGACATGATGATACACTCACAGTAGACTCTTAAAAAAGGTTCTATCTAGAAAACTAAAAGGGTTATTCGGCTGTCCCTATAAGAGAACCCTATGAAGAACCCTTTTTTGGTTCCAGGCAGAACACTTTTGGGTTCTTCATAGAACCCTTTCCACAGATGGTTATCCTAAGGGGGCAGCTAAAGAACCCTTTTAGAACCCTTTTTCGAAGAGTGTACAGTGCATTCATAAGTGGGATAAATAGCCTGTCTTAACCCTTGCATTGTGGACATGTTGAAGAGTAAATAAGGAAGAGGTCTGAACACACATCCCTACCCTGTCCGATTAAACACAGCTGCTTGCCACCGTGTCCCCATGTCACCTCTCCTAGTTTGGCTCTATTATGTTCCCCCGGACAAACAAAAACAGGGACCGAGCCGGAATGCAGATTCCAGCAGCAGTCTTCATCTGATGCTAAACTGTGACGGACAGGTCAGTGATGCTTGTAAACAAAACAAAGATGCACTGTGGCATCTCGCCCCTAGAGTGAGAGATACTGATGCTCAGCCATAGCCAGAGTATACTAGGGCCGGGGGGGAGGGGGGGGGGGCACTATAAAGGGGGACAAAGCCCTCTGTGGTGACTGATGTTGCCTCCCCACTCTTCTCTCCCTCCTCCAGACCCAGAGATGTGTATTACTGAGCAGGGATTACACTGAGGGGCTGGGGCCCAGACTGGTTCCCTCCTGTTTCCAACCACAATGCCTGTGTCGGGTCAGGATGATGAATGGTGACCACTAAAACACTGTGTTGCTCACTGTACACAAGATCCCATTCATTATCTGCTTAATGACAGGTCCAAACCACTTTAACTGAAAGCATCTAATGCTTACAAAGGCCTTTGTTTTATTGATGCTTGGTTTTTAATAAAGATTTTGTCTGCAATTACACAAGTGGGGAGGGGGAAATTCCCCTTGGATTTCATCAAGTCTCAAACAATGTCTTTGCAATGGGTAACCACTGACACAGGGCTCGGTGATGGTGCTGTTTCTGTCGCTTCACCCTCTGCTGTTACTCAGAAATTAAACCATGACCCAAGAAACCACAATAGCAAGGAACGTGTCGTCTACTTCAGGAAAATGATGAATACACGTGACAGAGTATATTATTATTTATTGTCAGTATTATCTATTATTATCATGCATCATTTGACCACAATCCTCTAGCCTGTGCACCATAATAGTGACATTTAGTCCCCTAATGGAATTACCAGCAGTATTAAAGGTGTTTATTGTAGTTATAGTGTTTTTCAGTCAAGCTTGAGAAACATTATAAATGTGATCTACTCAGTACGTTAACTGAGGTGAGAGAAGATGACTGGCATCTCACAGTACACACTCGTCCTCTTACTCATGTAATGTTAATTACCGTGGCTGTGAAACAAAGTCACACTTTTTTAAAATATATTTTTCGAACTAGACCAATTTGCCCATGGCAGCAGCTAGTTCACTCTGAGCACTACCTGTGGCCATCTCTCATTAAAAAGTTACCTGATTGAAATGCAGGCCACAGAAAGAGAGGCCCTCTCCCTGGCTATATTTAGTAAGTCTCATAAATACATAACACAGACGAGACTGCCGTCGGTTAGCTAGCCTAGCACTACCTGAGAGATTAGTAAAAACATATGGATGACTGACTACTCTGCTCTGGCCTGACCAGAGAGAGGGAAAGGGGTGTTCTCTCTCTCTCTCTGGCTAAAGACAGGTGTTCTCTCTCTCTCTCTCTCTCTCTCTGGCTAAAGACTGGTGTTTACTGGCAGGAATATGGATGATTAATATCCTGTTATAACCTAAAAGCTTATTTGTTGGATTCATTATGAATTTCTCCCCAACGGATGATGACTTGGTAAAAATTCCCACAAAAGAATACATGTACGGCTAGTAAATTAGAGTGCCAGAGCAGCACCACTGTTGATTTGGACCTAAATGTGCCAATCACAGCCAGATGTTGTGTTGCCATGGTATCAGACTCTGGTAGCTAATTTTCGTCCTGCTTTGATATAGTTGGGCCTTCTCAGAGGGGGGTTGGGTTAGGGAGGGTGAGATGAAATGCCAGTGTGGAAAAAGCCTGATTCTGAAAGAGAGGGAGAGGGGAAGCTGTTTATGCCATGGCTCAGCAGTGCTTAATTGAAGTCACGCAGCAGTAGGTCCTTCCCCACTGGCTTAGTGTTTGAAGTCCTGTGTCTGTGATGCTGTGCTCCCTGCCCTCCCAGGCGCCAGAGAAGCGCTGTCACACCGGCCAACTTTCTTTGATTCCATCTTGGTTTCTGGGGTTTTCAGTCGCCTGGCTGCCAATAGCCTTATTCTCTACCCCTCTCATCCTCATCCCTCACTCTCTTTCTCTTGTTTTCTTTATCCCTCCCTCCCTCCCTCTCTCTCTCTCTCTCTCTCTCTCTCTCTCTCTCTCTCTCTCTCTCTCTCTCTCTCTCTCTCTCTCTCTCTCTCTCCTCGTCTGTTTCTGTTTGTCTGTTTTCATCACTCTCTCCTAGTTTCGCCAGTCTCTCTTTCTCTCCCCCCCCTGCCCCCGCCCCCGCCCCCGTTCTTGCTTGGCTGTAGTAGGATTACAGGCTCCTCTCCCATTGGCTAACTCGTCTGTTTCTGTGTTTACTGCTGTTACTGTGGGATACAGGGGATTTGCCCACTCCTTCCCAAGATTAGACAATGAGACCCATCTTAATGATGCTCTTTCATTTTTAGAAAGGCGTCGTATGGCATTACAAGTCATTTGTATGATATTTACATGGGGTTTAAATGTGTTATTTTTGGTGCATATAACGGTGTAATAACTTACTTTGTCATACCCCACAGTCTTTATGCCACAAATGTAAAGCATCTGGAGAGATTTCATAACTTGAGAGGTGGGTGTTTTGAGATGAATTGTTGTTGACTTGTTCGGGACAACGTTGATGTACTGGATCATCCTGTCTAGTGACGCTCTCTGTTTTTCCACTGCTTCTGCACAGTCACTGTCACTTGGCATCCCAGCTCAATCAGAGTGCACTATAGTAGCAAGGCCTTGGATGTTTGTGATTCATGAATCAGCTGAAGGAGCTGCTAACCTATTGCACAACTGTTGTGCAATACTAAATTGCTAAGAGTGGGCTTGGTCCAAAATGTCTGGCTGGTCGTGGTTCCAAACGGCATAGTACTAGACAGCTGGTCTGAGTTCTTGCAGGAGTGATTGACATAAAGAGTGTGTCTAGTTTTGAATAACTGCTCCACATCCTGGCTTCTTGGAACAGGTTCTGGACTTTGCCTGAATCCACATAACCCAGAACCCTGTCTTAAGTAGAACCAGAACAGTGGGAGAGGACAGCCCAAGTGTCTGCTCTGGGTTTGATCTCCAATGTATGATGCATTGCGATGGGCTGAGGTGCTTTGCCACGTGCTGTTGGATTGCGCATCCCTCCCATCAGAACCTTCTGGCTCTCCTCACACTGAGGAGCTGGGCTATTGACTGCTGAGTGTGACGGTTCACTTTTACACAGATCACTGTGCTGGCTGGCTGGCAGATCAATAGACTCACTGCAGTCAGAGTGGGCCCCTGGGAGAAGAGGATATAGCAGTATAGTAGTAATGTCACTTTGCTGAACAGGAAGATCTGTCCTCTCCTCCTGCTGCTGAACAGTGACAATGAAACTTGAGGAGGAGAGGGGACCTAATGGAGCCTGTCTCCTGGGCCCTGTTTAAATGTGTAGTCTTGTTTAATAGGCTGAGTGAATGGATGTACTGCTCTATCTCTGGTCTGAGGGCTTCATCAGTGTAAGACACTCGTCATGTCTTCTTAAAGATGACCTTAGTTCAATGGAGCTTTCTGGAAACTCAGTAGATCGTGGAAGTAACACAGTAGATCGTGGGATTATCGGTCCCAAATAGGTATTTATTAATTCACAAGATTGTGGTTTCCGTGCGTACGTGCGTGTGTGTGTGTGTGTCTGAGAAAGTGCCTCTGTGAACTGCAAGTTCGTTGACATAAGGGCTCGTTATGAAATCTTTCCAGTCATTGCCATTTCCCTGAATCCCATCCCTGCGGAAATAGTTGAGTTAACTCAATCCTTCTCTCTCTCACTGGAGATGAATCCAGGTCCTCCCAAATAACTTCACCTGGAGGTGAGACGCAGAGCCAAGTCTGGAGCAGCAGGAGGGTACAGGGGGGCTGACTATCTGTACAGGGCCTGGAGAGGAAAGGAGAGGCAGGCTTTGTGGCTTTGGGTCAGCAAGCTGAAAGACCAGTTTGTGCCGTGTGGGCTGCCTGATGGTTTGATGTCTCCCTCTCTTTTTCCCAATAGGACGGGTTTGAGGACTGGGCTGAAGTGGTGTGGAAAAGCCCAGCTGTAACACACTGGGCAGGCTGCAGGGTCGGGGCTGAGGAGCCAGCTGGAAGAGAGAGCTTCTCTAAAACGTCTTCCAGCACGCTGAAAAACTGATTTTCTTCACCAGTCAACAGCCCAGTCCAGTCATGAAGTAAAATATGGCCATTTTCTTGAAGAAAAGCCGGGTTTTTCGATTTTTACAAACACTAAATCCAAAGGCCTTTTACTGAGAAAATCGACATCCATCTAATAATTCACACCAACACTGACCTTTGCCATGACTTGTTTTGAGAATTCTGTTTATACAGTTATGATGAGCTACCTTGGTCTCAGTCTCAGTCGTAGTCCCAAAATATTTTCTATAATAATTTAATTAGTTTATTATTAGTCATATTTTTGAGGGCTTTGTATTTTCATATTGCCACTGTAATACAATATTACCAATAATTATGCACCATTCATTTGTAGTGTTAACTTTGAAGAGAACCACCATTCCCAATGCGCCTTCTACAGTAGCTATGCTGTCCTCAGCAGCAGTTAGGCTAGTCCAATGTCCTCCGTGGCTGCTAGCTGCATCAACAAACGAATGGTTTATTATTGAAATGAATCATACTGAGTTATAGTGGCCGACTAGAGCACAGGCGTAACACATACATATTCTGTCGCTGAAATGTAAACTCCATGAAAACTTCTACCCTCTGTGGAAATGGCTGTTTCATGTTTTCTATTACAGCACATTGGGTAACAAGCCAATAGTGGTAGAGTAGCCTAGTGGTTAGAGCATTGGACTAGTAACCGAAAGGTTGCAAGTTCAAATCCCCGAGCTGACAAGGTACAAAATCTGTCGTTCTGCCCCTGAACAGGCAGTTAACCCACTGTTCCTAGGCCGTCATTGAAAATAAGAATTTGTTCTTAACTGACTTGCCTGGTTAAATAAAGGTAAAATAAAAAATAATAAATAAAATGCATAGATAGACATCAAATGGAACTAATATGATATAATATTGTATAAGTGTGAATAACACAGTCTTACAGGGTTTAATGTCAGCCCCAGGTGGGCATACAGGGTGGCATTGTGTGAGCGGCTGACTTTGGCCCTGCCACACATGGAGAGAGATTACCCATCAGCCATTAAGCACGTCAATAATAACTCCTGTGTGTGTGTGTGTGTGTGTGTGTGTGTGTGTGTGTGTGTGTGTGTGCATATATACAGCAAAAAAGTATTTAGTCAGCCACCAATTGTGCAAGTTCTCCCACTTAAAGATGAGAGGCCTGTAATTTTCATCATAGCTACACTTCAACTATGACAGACAAAATGAGGAGAAAAAATCCAGAAAATCACATTGTAGGGTTTTTAATGAATTTATTTGCAAATTATGGTGGAAAATAAGTATTTGGTCACCTACAAACAAGCAAGATTTCTGGCTCTCACAGACCTGTAACTTCTTTAAGCGGTTCCTCTGTCCTCCACTCGTTACCTGTATTAATGGCACCTGTTTGAACTTGTTATCAGTATAAAAGACACCTGTCCACAACCTCAAACAGTCACACTCCGAACTCCACTATGGCCAAGACCAAAGAGCTGTCAAAGGACACCAGAAACAAAATTGTAGACCTGCACCAGGCTGGGAAGACTGAATCTGCAATAGGTAAGCAGCTTGGTTTGAAGAAATCAACTGTGGAAGCAATTATTAGGAAATGGAAGACATACAAGACCACTGATAATCTCCCTCGATCTGGGGCTCCACGCAAGATCTCACCCCGTGGGGTGAAAATGATCACAAGAACGGTGAGCAAAAATCCCAGAACCACACGGGGGGACCTAGTGAATGACCTGCAGAGAGCTGGGACCAAAGTAACAAAGCCTACCATCAGTAACACACTACGCCGCCAGGGACTCAAATCCTGTAGTGCCAGACTTTTCCCCCTGCTTAAGCCAGTACATGTCCAGGCATTTACATGACATTTAAGTCATTTAGCAGACGCTCTTGTCCAGAGCGACTTACAAATTGGTGCATACACCTTATGACATCCAGTGGAACAGCCACTTTACAATAGTGCATCTAAATCTTTTTAGGGGGGGGGGGGTGAGAAGGATTACTTACCCTATCCTAGGTATTCCTTGAAGAGGTGGGGTTTCAGGTGTCTCCGGAAGGTGGTGATTGACTCCGCTGTCCTGGCGTCGTTAGGGAGTTTGTTCCACCATTGGGGGGCCAGAGCAGCGAACAGTTTTGACTGGGCTGAGCGGGAACTGTACTTCCTCAGGCCCGTCTGAAGTTTGCTAGAGAGCATTTGGATGATCCAGAAAAGATTGGGAGAATGTCATATGGTCAGATGAAACCAAAATATAACTTTTTGGTAAAAACTGAACTCGTCGTGTTTGGAGGACAAAGAATGCTGAGTTGCATCCAAAGAACACCATACATACTGTGAAGCATGGGGGTGGAAACATCATGCTTTGGGGCTGTTTTTCTGCAAAGGGACCAGGACGACTGATCCGTGTATCGTGAGATTTTGAGTGAAAACCTCCTTCCATCAGCAAGGGCATTGAAGATTAAATGTGGCTGGGTCTTTGAGCATGACAATGATCCCAAACACACCGCCCGGGCAACGAAGGAGTGGCTTCGTAAGAAGCATTTCAAGGTCCTGGAGTGGCCGAGCCAGTCACCAGATCTCAACCCCATAGAAAATCTTTGGAGGGAGTTGAAAGTCCGTGTTGCCCAGCAACAGCCCCAAAACATCACTGCTCTAGAGGAGATCTGCATGGAGGAATGGGCCAAAATACCAGCAACAGTGTGTGAAAACCTTGAAGACTTACAGAAAACGTTTGACCTCTGTCATTGCCAACAAAGGATATATAACAAAGTATTGAGATAAACTTTTGTTATTGACCAAATACTTATTTTTCACCATAATTTGCAAATAAATTCATTAAAAATCATACAATGTGATTTTCTGGATTTTTTTTCCTCATTTGGACTGTCATAGTTTAGGTGTACCTATGATGACAATTACAGGCCTCTCTCATCTTTTTAAGTGGGAGAACTTGCACAATTGGTGGCTAACTAAATAATTTTTTGCCCCACTGTAACAGGTAAATGGGTCTTATGAATGAGGGGTTAACTACCAATAAAGATCTGTTTAGATTATACCCCCTGTTGTCACCAGAGAGAAGTAGAAGATACTCTGTGCTCTATTTCTGTATTGATTTGGTATTTTGGGTTAGAAAATAAACACGCAGGATGGGGGCGGTTAGGGAGTGGGCCTTTCATTCTACTATTCCCCTCCATTTGCTCTGATGAGTAATAATATCCCCTCTGAGCCCCTATCCTGTGTCCCCTCTCCATCATCACCTCTCTGACCAGGCCACTGTGCCCATCAACTTTAACTGGCATCCAGGGCCAGCCATAGTCAGCCATGTTAATGATATCTGAGTGAGAGTGACTAACAAGGTCAATGGGGGCCCCCTGGAGGTCAGGGCTCCTGGGCACATGCCCTACATGCCCGATTGGTATTTGTCCATGATTACTACAAGTTTAGATAGCTGGCTAGACTATTTTACCAATCTAAAAATTATTAGCTGACATGACTACGGGTGACTCTCAGTCGACTGGACAAGAGGATTACGGCTGATGCACAGCCAAATTGCGAAATTACACCATGTGTATTCTACTATTCTAACTCTCAACAGAAATATATACAGTGGGGAGAACAAGTATTTGATACACTGCCGATTTTGCAGGTTTTCATACTTACAAAGCATGTAGAGGTCTGTAATTTTTATCATAGGTACACTTCAACTGTGAGAGACGGAATCTAAAACAAAAATCCAGAAAATCACATTGTATTTTTAAGTAATTAATTAGCATTTTATTGCATGACATAAGTATTTGATGACCTAACAACCAGTAAGAATTCCAGCTCTCACAGACCTGATAGTTTTTCTTTAAGAAGCCCTCCTGTTCTCCACTCATTACCTGTATTAACTGCACCTGTTTGAACTCGTTACCTGTATAAAAGGCACCTGTCCACACACTCAATCATATACAGTGGGTATAGAAAGTCACCACCCTCTTTCAAAACTTTCACCCTTTGTTGCCTTGCAGCCTGAATTGAACTGAAGCCTGAACCCATACAATTACTTTTCCCGGCTTCATTTACACACAGTAATCCACAATATCCAAGTGAAACTCTGAAAATGAATTAAAAGTAAAACAGTAAAATACACTATTTGGACAAGTGAACACCCCCCTCGATTGCAATTGCAAACTTGCTGAGGTATAACCAACCACCTTCCAGATCACAGATCAAGCTAATTGGCTTCCATCTGTGATCAATTGTAGCGACTTTGATTAGATCAGAATAAAATCAGTTGTTGATAGAGGACTCCACTGCTTAGCAGTGCAATTCAAAGTAAAGAGTCCACTATGGGAGGAAAGGTACTTTCACAAGATCTACGAGATAAAGATTTCAAAGGCTTTGTCCCATTGGAGCACAGTTAAGAACATTATTAAGAAGTGGAAGGTGTATGGCACCACTCAGACCCTGCATAGATCAGGCCGTCCCTGGATGACCGGGCAAGGAGGAGACTGATCAGAGAGGCTACCAAGAAGCCAACGGTGACTCTGAAGGAGCTTCAGACCTTTATGGTAAAGACTGGTCAATGTGTGCATGTGACAACAGTATCACAAGCTCCACAAAGCGTCTATGGGAGGGTTGCAATAAAAAAACACTCCTCACAAAAAGCCACATCAAGTCTCGTTTGAGCTTTGCCAAAAAGCACATTGTAGATTCTGAGGCCAAGTGGCAAAAGGTGCTGTTGGGTCATTGTCATGTTGAAAAGTGAACCATCTTCCCATTGTCAACTTCCTGGCAGAGGGCTGCAGGTTCTCCTCAATAATGTGTCGGTATTTTGCACTGTCCATTTTCCCTTCTATCCTGACAAGTGCTCCAGTCCCTGCTGAAGAGAAACACCCCCACAACATGGGGAAATGGTTCACTTTCAACATGACAATGACATAATACACACCATGCAATTTGACTGAGCTTCAACAATTCTGCAAGGAAGAATGGGCAAATATTGCATAGGCTAGGTGTGCAAAGTTAGTAGAGACATTTTCAAAGAGACTCATGGCTGTAATTAAAGGTGGTTCCACCCAGTATTAACTCAGGGGGAAGTTCACTTATCCAAATAGGGTATTTTACTGTTTTACTTTTAACCCATTTTCAGAGTAAATTTTTTTATAAAAAATCACTTTGATATTGCGGGTTAGTGTGCATAAATAAAGCCGGAAAAAGTCTGACTGTATTGTATGTGTTTTCATTTCAGGCTGTAACGCAGCAAAAGGTGAACATTTTGGAAGGGAGTGGTGACTGTCCATACCCACTGTATATAATGTTTTGGTCAGGGGCCACCTAGTGGCCAGGGGCCCTAAGCAACCGTTTAAGACCTAAGTGACTGCTTAAGATGCAGATGCTGGCATCTGACCTGCAGCCCCCCTCCAAGTAGAGAGAGGTCAGCCTTTATAATATAATAGACATGCAAGAGACATAGCACTCAGACATACATTACATACCAACCTGGAAAGCATAGTTTATGGATTACTTAACCATGTACCTTGGGTTCAATAGGTGTCCCTACTTCACACTGACATGCATACTTTCTCATGTACAGAGAGAGATATGAAAATAACTCCAAAAACACCACTTCAAGTCTGGGTGAGGGAAGAGAAAGTCTCTCATAGATTTTCCTCCTTTCACCATTTCTGTCTATGCAATATGCAATATCTGACCCTGGACAGTCAGTGAGTGACCCTGGATAACCTGCCAAGAGTTGGTAATCTCAGTCTGAGATGGTTTGCCTCAAGTGCTCAAAGGGGAAGAGGAACAGTCAGATTTTCTGAACAGGCTTAGTGCGCCCTCTGCAGTTATGTTACATATCCTACACTCACAGTCATTACTGAATTATTTTAAAACCTTATGTATGTAGCCTGTTACAAAGTACCACTTCAAACATTAGGCCTACGCCCCTACAGAATAAAACCTAACAACCTTAAACAAGAGACATACACCACATTAATTGTTTTTATTTATTTCCATTAAAAAAAAAACCTTTGTACGAGTAACTTTAAAATGTTTAACAGTTCCAACATCTGCATGGAATTAAAAACATGAACTTGTTCTTACTTCACTGTCACATCACTATGTGATTAATTAACATGCCAACACAGCTCACTCACCCAACCATGATCTAATAAAGATAACATACTATTGAGCTGTGGTCTTTATTGCTTTGATGATTTGAATTGTCAGTGAATGGTTAACATAAAGAACAATTCCTGATCAATTATTAATTGTGTGCATCATATTCACTGTGTGTAATGTGCATTGTGCAAAGGTGGATAAGGGAGAGGACTGGCTGGTTGAGTCAGAGTCCATTTTTGGGTTACTAGTGTCCATGTAACAGCCCCTACTTCATGTTGTAATCATGTAATAGCACGGCCTGGATGCACCAACACCAGGTCAGGGGTGGCAAACTCATTTTGCCCCAGGGGCCACAATCGGTCTTCAATGAGGTTCCAAGGGCTGCAATGAAAATGTGTTGTATTTCCTCGCTGTGGTTATCAGGGAGCTGGACACAGTCAAGAAACTGCAGGTCCATTATCATTTTTCCCCTCCAAAAAACAAACATTTTACTCAAACCAACCGTGGGCTAGATTGGATGTGTGTGTGTGTGTGTGTGTGTGTGTGTGTGTGTGTGTGTGTGTGTGTGTGTGTGTGTGTGTGTGTGTGTGTGTGTGTGTGTGTGTGTGTGTGTGTGTGTGCCAGCATGTTTAGACCACACAGCTTTTTTTTTCTCCTCTCTGGTTGAGTAGCTGCTGCTGCTTGGTCTGCTTCTCAGAGGCAGGTGTGGACAGGAGCCATGGGCATGCTGTGGGCAGACTCTATGGGCATGTCTGCCCCCTCTACATGTCTGTACACCTCAGTGCCAGTCTGTGTGGGCACCAGAGGCAAAACTGGCAGAGCTGTTGGAGAGAGACAGGCATCAGACTGGCATTACACACACTGAGACTGAAATTGCATGGCTTTTACTACAGGTCCATAACAGTACTCTTTCAGGACATTAAGTTACCGTTGGTGAGCTAATCCACTAAAAAAAGACACTAAGTAATTATAGGAATATTAATGATGGGAGACAGACATCAACATCCCTCAGGTGAGCTCAGAGCTGTAGGGACTGAGCCTGACGACCAGGGCTGGTGAGAGGGCCCAGGTTCCTGTGAAGTGAGGCTTGGTTGGAGGGCCTGAGACAAGGGGAGCAGTCTGGGCCATGTGCCCCCTGTAGGGCCAGGCTGGCTCTGTGAGGGTGATAAAACACTGGGGACGGTGAGGTCACCGTGTGTTATTCCTCTGTTTTGACAGCGGGGGGGCATTACTCAGGTAGTCTCTTCCTATAGCTACCATGAAGCACCATGAGGCTGGCGAGACAGACTATTACTTAGGAGAACCATGCTGCTTGGTGTTGTGAGGAGATCTCAGTGAAGCAAACCTGCTGCCTCTGTCTGGGACAAAGGCAGGAAACCAGCGTCTGAGGTTTCATGCATCTGCTGCACCGCTAAATACAGGTGTGTATGTGTATAATGGTGTCATACATGGTGATTATGATGTATTTGTTTGCTCTACAGTAGCTAGCTAAATGTACACTAGTACACAAAGTATATTGACTTGTCCATGAATGCATTTGGGGGTACTCACAGCTAGGGACAGGTAGGATGACTGATGTGAAGTTGCTCGGCAACCCGACATGGCCTCCTAGTAGGTCCTGAGACAGGGTGTGATCTTGGGGTTGGGGGAACGTCATTACATTTGAGTTAGAACCTGAGGAGGACCAGAGAAGAGAATAGCTGTATACTACTACACTACTACACTGATCCAGTTACCATAACAGCTCAAAGGTTACCCTCATTACGAATACTCTCAAGTGAGTAATGAGAGCTCACCATGAAATAGTATGAAAACAACATAAGTGAAGACACAATGCACAGTGCACAGATTAGATTGTGGGAAATTAAAGTTGACGTATGTTGGGTTGAATTGTTATTGACCTCTGTTGTTGATCTGTAAGGCAACCCAGAGAAAGTCAGTGGTATTCAGTTTGAGGGTTTTTACTGTAAGTATCTCTCCTCTGGAGCGTACCGTGCCCTGTGCGTTGTCCCAGGCCCCCAGTGGCCCCCTCTCCCAGCAGCATCTCCTGCAGCAGGCTGTCCACGCTGGGCTCCCCCAGGAGCCTGGCCAGCTGCAGGGTCTCCACCATCTGCCAGGCCACACTCTGCAGGGGGGGCAGAATCAGCAGCAGCTCCCCAAAACGCCCCCGCTGTTCACAGGTGGCCTCGTCCAGCAGCACCTGGGCCTGGAAACGCAGCTGCCGCACTGTCTGAGGGGCCTCCAGCCCTGGGCAGTCTGAGAGACAGGGGGAGAGAGGTAGGGTTAATACTACACACAGAGAGAGAGAGAGAGAGAGAGAGTCATCAATCTACACACAATATCCCATAACGACAAAGCAAAAAGTATTAAAAATAAACTAATTAACTTTCTTATTTACATCAGTATTCAGACCCTTTGCTATGATACTCGGAATTGAGCTCAGGTGCATTCTGTTTTCGTTGATCATTCTTGAGATGTTTCTACAGGTTGATTGGAGTTCACCTGTGGTAAATTCAAATGATTGGACATGATTTGGAAAGGTATACACCTGTCTTTATAAGGTCCCACAGTTGACAATAAATGCCAGAGAAAAAACCAAGCCATGAGGTTGAAGGAATTGTCCGTAGAGCTCCGAGACAGGATTGTGTCGAAGCACAGATCTGGGGAAGGGTACCAAAAATGTTCTGCAGCATTGAAGGCACAGTGTCCTCCATCATTCTTAAATGGAAGAAGTTTGGAACCATCAAGACTCTTCCTAGAACTGGCTGCCCAGCCAAACTGAGCAATCGGGGGAGAAGGGCCTTGGTCAGGGAGGTGACCAAGAACCCGATGGTCACTCTGACAGAGCTCCAGAGTTCTTCTGTGGAGATGGGAGAACTTTCCAGAAGGACAACCATCTCTGCAGCACTCCACCAATCAGGCCTTTATGGTAGAGTGGCCAGACGGAAGCCACTCCTGACAGTCCACTTGGAGTTTGCCAAAAAGCACCTAAAGGACTCTCAGACCATGAGAAACAAGATACTATGGGCTGATGAAACCAATATTGAACTCTTTGGCCTGAATGCCAAGCGTCACATCTGGAGGAAACCTGGCACTATCCCTACGGTGAAGCATGGTGGTGGCAGCATCATGCTGTGGGGAGGTTTTTCAGTGGCAGGGACTGGGACACTAGTCAGGATCGAAGGAAAGATGAACGGAGCAAAGTACAGAGAGATCCTTGATGAAAACCTGCTCCAGAGCGCTCAGGACCTCAGACTGGGGCGAAGGTTAACCTTCCAACAGGACAACAACCCTAAGCACACAGCCAAAAATACAGTTGTGCCAAGCTTGTAGTGTCATACCTAAGAAGACTTGAGGCTGTAATCGCTGCCAAAGGTGCTTCAACAAAGTACTGAGTAAAGGGTCTGATACTTATGTAAATGTGATATTTCACTTTTTAATTTTAGATAAATTAGCAATCATTTCTAAAAAACTGTTTTTGCTTTGTCATTATGGGGTATTGTGTGTAGATTGATGAGGGAAAAAACAATTGAATACATTTTATGACAAGGCTGTAATAATAATAATAATAATAATAATAGTAAATAGTATGGCAGCAGCATAAGTGGTGGTGGGTGCGTGGTGGTGTGTGTGTGTGTGTGTATGTGAGTTTATGTGTTTGGGTGCAAGAGTGTCAGTGTAGGTGGATAGGTGGATATACATGTAAACAGGGCTGAAAAGTGACTGGAAGCAGGAATATATAAATACATGTGCTTATGGTAATATTCTAATGGTAATATACAGTGTACTGTACATGTAAACAGGAGTAATGGTGACCAGTAGCAAGAGACACCGATAGATACTAATGTTAGTAGCAATCAATAATCAAAGAACAGCAGAGTAATGGTAGTAATAAATCTAATCAATTTGGTTTGAGCCTTGATGCAAAGGTATCGCCTGCCGGACAGGAGCATTGAGAACAGTCTATGTCTCGGGTGGCTATTGTCTTTGGCAATTTTTCAGGCCTTTCTCAGAGACCATGTGGAATGTACTGTCACACCCTGATCCGTTTCACCTGTCTTTGTGCTTGCTTCCTCCCCCCTCCAGGTGTCACCCATCTTCCTTATTATCCCCAATGTATTTATATCTGTGTTATCTGTTTGTCTGTTGCCAGTTTGTTATGTTTGTCCAGCCTACCAGCATTTCCCCCCTGCTCTTGTCTGTTTCTAGTTCTTGTTTTCTAGTTTGACCATTCTGCCTGCCCTGACCCCAAGACTGCCTACCGTTTCTGTACCTTGTCACACCACCCTGTATTATTGACCTCTGCCTGCCCTGACCCCAAGACTGCCTACCGTTTCTGTACCTTGTCACACCACCCTGTATTATTGACCTCTGCCTGCCCTGACCCCAAGACTGCCTACCGTTTCTGTACCTTGTCACACCACCCTGTATTATTGACCTCTGCCTGCCCTGACCCCAAGACTGCCTACCGTTTCTGTACCTTGTCACACCACCCTGTATTATTGACCTCTGCCTGCCCTGACCCCAAGACTGCCTACCGTTTCTGTACCTTGTCACACCACCCTGTATTATTGACCTCTGCCTGCCCTGACCCCAAGACTGCCTACTGTTTCTGTACCTTGTCACACCACCCTCTATTATTGACCTCTGCCTGCCCTGACCCCAAGACTGCCTACCGTTTCTGTACCTTTTGGACTCTGAACTGGATTACTAACCTCCTCCCTGTAGGCTGTCTCATCAATGTTGGTGATCAGGCCTACCAACTTTGTGTCATCGGACAAACTTGATGATGGAGTTGGAGTCATGCGTGGCCACGCAATCATGCGGAGAACAGGGAGTATAAGCACACACCCCTGGGGGGCCAATGTGTTGAGGGTCTGCATAGCGGGTTGAGTAACAGTGGTCTAGGACTTAAATGCGCCGAGTGGCGAAAGGAGGCGTGTTGATAGAAGTTGGGCATCACTTGTCTTAGCGACTCGCAACTAAAATCACTGGCAACAAGAAAAGCAGCCTCCGGGGGTATGATATCTTGCTTATTTATAGCCAGTTTGTTGTTGTTGTTGTTGTCCTGAGGTGGAATGTACCCTGAGTGTACAAAACATTAAGAACACGTTCTCTTTCGATGACATAGACTGACCAGGTGAATCCAGGTGAAACGTATGATCCCCTATTGATGTCACTTGTTAAATCCACTTCAATCAATGTAGATGAAGGGGAGGAGACAGGTTAAATAAATATTTTTAAGGGGGGGGGTGCAACTCAATATTAGGAAGGTGTACTTAATGTTTTGTACACTCAGTGTATGCAGCAGTCATGATAACAGTCATAGGTCCACAAAGAGCCCAGGGCAGATTAATCAAAGTTGAAGTTGAACTCGGAATTGAGGTTATTAACTGCTGATCTGATGTTCAACAGATTTCGTCGATCATAGGAATTTATAAACGCCAAAAGAATCACAAAATAGCAAAGTTGGGTCAGAGCACGCAAGATGGCAGCCATACAGTACGGCGCCATCGTCACATACAGTACACGAGAGACACTTACATGTACAGTATGCTTATACTGAAAGACAGAGTGAAGCCACTGTGAGGCAAACAATTCCTAAAACACAGCACTGAGACAAATCCTCACTCTGCGGCCCTAGGAGAATAGGGAGAGATGGGATTGCTGTGGGGACATTATACAATATACTTCTTTACTCATTTAAATGCATTATGTGTAATAAACTAAACAGAAATTATAAGAGAAAGTTTAGGAAAAGGTAGTAGGGCAGGGTCACACAGGACAGAGCTGAGCACACATGCAGTGTGTTTATTTCTGTAGGTAGTCAGTCATCTGTGTCAGACTTGGCCTAAATGCTGCTGTCTACTGCTCTGCACTGCTGTGCCAGTTTGGCCAGTCAGTCTGTCAGACCGGTGGCCTGGCTCTGCTGTTGTAATCACCGCCTCAGGCCAACAGGCTGTAAAGTCCAGCAGACAGTCACCTCTCCCTGCCAGGACCAGGACTTCGCCCAGATATTAATAGTTTCTCCCCAGAACACAGTGAAACCTGTCTGCCAGGCCAGGACAAAACAACAGGGTGCCAAGGACAGAGCAGAGAGAGCAGAGACAGTCCCAGGAGAGAACAACTGTGAAATAAAAAGATTCCTGGCGAAAGTCTCTTCCTTTGTCTGAGGACAGAGGAGAGGTGAGAAGAGGTGAGGAGGGGGAGGAGGGGCAGGGGGGTGGCTGGTGGCGACCGAAGGACTGACTGACCAGGACTGAAGAAGACTATGGTTTTAAGGCAGGCAAACTCGCTGTTGGTGATGTCCAGCTCTCTCAGAGGCTTGACCAGCTCCTCCAGGATCCGGGCAGCCACCCTGGACACCTCCACCTCAGGACCGCTCACTGGGATCACAAAGTAATTACCTGCAAACACAATCCACATATTAAATACTTACTTATGATATAAGTAAAGTAAAACTGTAAGTATAACTTCATACATGAGGTAAGTCTGCTTCCTTTATCAATATACACATATGGTAAAGGCAGCATAGCTTGTCGACTTTACCAACATCGGGTAAATATTTTTTCAAGTCTATAACAATGATGAGAGCACATCCCAGACTCAGCTGAAATCTATATATTTTACCCAGAAGGATAATGTCATTGTAAGGCAGGGAGCGTTGAGCCACCCCTAGGATGAGGTGTTCAGCAGAGTGGGCTCGTAACAGGGATACCTGCACACAGACAAGACACAGCACAGCACAGAGACAACACACAGCAGCCATTACACAGACAGCAACGTGAGTATTCCAACAGCTAGTGATCCAAAACCCAACACAAAGACAGCTGGGCTGAATGTGACCGCCTGCTTAGACAGGTGCAGCTCACATGTTCATACAGACACATTAAGTAGGATAACATCCATAGTTCCAAACCCTGTCGTCAACGGGGAGGCTGCAGAACTCGGGGATGCGCTTGGCCCACTGCACCAGCAGGAGGAGCTGCTGCTTCATGGACTCACACACGTCCCCCACGAGCGCTATCTTCTTGGTGTTGATGTCACAGCTCAAAGGGGAGGTCAGGGCTGGAAACTGAGAGTGGCACACAATAATGAGAGGTTCCATATTGGCCCTAGGTGTCAGTGTAATGTGAGAATGAAGAGGGGGTTGGAGGAGATGGATGGGGCAGGGTGCACGGGTGAGATGATGGGTGCTTGGACAATCGTGAAGGGCAGAGCAAGCAGAGGCAGGTAGGGTATTGGGTGGGGGAAAGGTCACTTCAGAGAATGGTGGTAATAGAGAATATAAGGGTGTAAGATGAGAAATGGATTTTGAATGTGTGTTGTTGGTGGGTCTGTCTCTGGAACGATGCTGTTGGATGGTGATCAGAGCCCCTTCAGCACACAGCTCACATTGAGGAGTCATCGCATGAAAACTTGACCCAAATGGAAAACAGCCTGGCCAAATTGTATGGTTCATTTGTCCATCATCCAATTAATTTCTGCCGCATTCCTTTCGCATACAAAGAGGATATCTGGTTGTTATTATGTATTTGAAGCCAATTGAACGCTGGCACACAATCCAAGCCCAGGCACTGCCATTACATAGGACTGCTGTGATCAGATGTGAGTCTCTCTGGGCAATTTGGCAATTTCTAAGAAGTAACTGAATCCAGCCTGCAGCTAAAATCTCCAGGGGACCTTAATGGCCGGCTGTCTAAAGTGCAGCCTGTATCCTCTCCATCTCTAGCCCTGCCACTGCTGTGTTTCTGAGAAACAGATAAGGGGCTCTACTCTGGGCTGTATGGGAAATGGAAGCCTCTGGAGCACTTTGTGGCTGTGAATAGCGAGAGGTTTTAGTGACAATCGCTTACCTGATGCATGCTGGCCTCTGCCTGTAACAGTACGCTGATGGACAGAGTGCCCAGCCCCTGTCCCTCTCGTCTGCGGCTGCTGATGCGGTCCCGTTCGTTCTGCACGGCTGGAAATAAAATAATAGGAGGGAGGGAGAGGCCCTGGATTTCTTGTGTTCACTGTTTTACTTGGACAAAACATACTCAATGGAGGGGTAACGTTGTAATTACAGCATACACCTACACTGAACAAAAATCTAAACACAATACCTAAAGTGTTGGTCCCATGTTTCATGATCTGAAATTAAAGATCCCAGAAATGTTCCATATGCACAAAAAGCTTATTTCTCTCAACATTTCTGCACAAATTTGTTTACATCCCTGTTAGTGAGCATTTATCCTTTGCCAAGATAATCCATTCACCTGACAGGTGTGGCATATCAAGAAACTGATTAAACGGCATGATCATTACACAGGTGCACCTTGTACTGAGGACAATAAAAGGCCACTTTAAAATGTGTTTTATCACACAACACAATGCCACAAGTTTTGAGGGAGCGTGCAATTGGCATGCTGATAGCAGGAATGTCCACCAGAGCTGTTGCCAGATAATTTAATGTTAATTTCTCTACCATAAGCCGCCTCCAACGTTGTTTTAGAGAATTTGGCAGTACGTCCAACTGGCCTCACAACCGCAGACCATGTGTATGGCGTCATGTGGGTGAGCGGTTTTCTGATGTCAACGTTATGAACAGAGTGTCCCATGATGGCGTTGGGGTTATGGTATGGGAAAGTATAAGGTAAGGACAATGAACACAATTGCATTTTATCGATGGCAATTTGAATGCACAGAGATACCGTAACAAGATCCTGAGGCCCATTGTGAGGCAATTTTTATTTTCAGGTACTGTATCTGTGACCAACAGATGCATATAGTGGGGGGAAAAAAATATTTAGTCAGCCACCAATTGTGCAAATTCTCCCACTTAAAAATATGAGAGAGGCCTGTAATTTTCATCATAGGTACACTTCAACTATGACAGACAAAATGAGAAGAAAAAAAATCCAGAAAATCACATTGTAGGATTGTTAATGAATGTATTTGCAAATTATGGTGGAAAATAAGTATTTGATCAATAACAAAAGTTTATCTCAATACTTTGTTATATACCCTTTGTTGGCAATGACAGAGGTCAAACGTTTTCACAAGGTTTTCACACATTGTTGCTGGTATTTTGGCCCATTCCTCCATGCAGAACTCCTCTAGAGCAGTGATGTTTTGGGACTGTTGCTGGGCAACACAGACTTTCAACTCCCTCCAAAGATTTTCTATGGGGTTGAGATCTGGAGACTGGCTAGGCCACTCCAGGACCTTGAAATGCTTCTTACGAAGCCACTCCTTCATTGCCCGGGCGGTGTGTTTGGGATCATTGTCATGCTGAAAGACCCAGCCACGTTTCATCTTCAATGCCCTTGCTGATGGAAGGAGGTTTTCACTCAAAATCCCACGATACATGGCCCCATTCATTCTTTCCTTTACACGGATCAGTCGTCCTGGTTCCTTTGCAGAAAAACAGCCCCAACCCCCATGCTTCACAGTAGGTATGGTGTTCTTTGGATGCAACTCAGCATTCTTTGTCCTCCAAACACGACGAGTTGAGTTTTTACCAAAAAGTTATATTTTGGTTTCATCTGACCATATGACATTCTCCCAATCTCCTTCTGGATCATCCAAATGCTCTCTAGCATACTTCAGACGGGCCTGGACATGTACTGGCTTAAGCAGGGGGACATGTCTGGAACTGCAGGATTTGAGTCCCTGGCGGCGTAGTGTGTTACTGATGGTAGGTTTTGTTACTTTGGTCGCAGCTCTCTGCAGGTCATTCACTAGGTCCCCCCGTGTGGTTCTGGGATTTTTGCTCACCATTCTTGTGATCATTTTCACCCCACGGGTGAGATCTTGCGTGGAGCCCCAGATCGAGGGAGATTATCAGGGGTCTTGTATGTCTTCCATTTCCTAATAATTGCTCCCACAGTTGATTTCTTCAAACCAAGCTGCTTACCTATTGCAGATTCAGTCTTCCCAGCCTGCTGCAGGTCTACAATTTTGTTTCTGGTGTCCTTTGACAGCTCTTTGGTCTTGGCCATAGTGGAGTTTGAAGTGTGACTGTTTGAGGTTGTGGACAGGTGTCTTTTATACTGATAACAAGTTCAAACAGGTGCCATTAATACAGGTAATGAGTGGAGGACAGAGGAGTCTCTTAAAGAAAAAGTTACAGGTCTGTGAGAGCCAGAAATCTTGCTTGTTTGTAGGTGACCAAATACTTATTTTCCACCATAATTTGCAAATAAATTCATTAAAAACCCTACAATGTGATTTTCTGGATTTCTTCTCCTCATTTTGTCTGTCATAGTTGAAGTGTACCTATGATGAAAATTACAGGCCTCTCTCATCTTTTTAAGTGGGAGAACTTGCACAACTGGTGGCTGACTAAATCATTTTTTGCCCCACTGTATGTATTCCCAGTCATGTGAAATCCATAAATTAGGACCTAATGAATTTATTTTAATTGACTGACTTCCTTATATGAACTGTAACTCAGTAAAATCTTTGAAATTGTTGTATCTTGCGTTACTAATTTTTGTTATACATTTAATTTTGACACTCATCTGTATTGAGACTATTTCAGAGCAAATTCAATTTACAAATCCCCCAAGTAACATCTCTAATTTAGATTCTGATTCTGCCAACATATTAAACCTGACTATGTAATTAGCCAAAGGAAGGCATGATGGGAGGCTGACAGTACAGGGCCTGATGATTGGGACTGTCTCATAGTGACCTCTGTGCCTGTGTCATTACAATGGATGACCTCAGCCTGATTTCAGTCTGCTCCACAAAGTCAGACAACAAGCCCCAGTCTGAGAGCAATCAGTCACCACAGCTGACCTCTCAGCAGCCAATCAGGACCCTATTAATCAAACTGGAGCTGCAGAGACAGAGACAGAGAGAGACCTCTGCCTTGGAGACATGGCAGTGGGTGATGATGTCACAAATTAGTCCTCCACGGAGCACAAGTGAAGTGATAGATTGAAAGTGGCTGTGGACATTCAGCAAGGAGAATAGGAGGAGTACAATTAATGATCGTTGCCAAAAATGGTTTGTTAGAATTTGTTGTCTGGATTAATGTACAATTGAAACACATTAAACCAAAGGCTTACACACATTTTCAAAATGGCATATTTTGTGGCATAGCTTTGTTTTTTACTAAATGCTACGCTGAGTGGTCTACAAAATTAATATGGCAAATGTTTGAATCTTTCTCCCTGACCATCACTAAGGGGGCTCAGCTCAGCTTCAGTTTCTCTCTTACGTAACGTTCCTCTGGAATGAGGGCTCGGCAAAGAGAGGTATTTCTCTCTTGAAAAAGCCAGAACAAATAATTGCCCATGCTCTGCAATTTTAATTATTCATGTGAGGGGCCATTCATGGATCCTCTAATCCTGTCTCTCTCTCTCCTGGTTATCTGCGGCAGCCAGTGGAAGATAAGGTCTACAGTGCACACTACAAACAGCCACTCACTCAGTATTGCTCAAGAGAGCGGCATGTTGATCTTGTTGCTTTTCCCCCACAGTAAGTGGTGCATACACTCTTAGAAAAAAGGGTTCCAAAAGGGTTTTTCGGCTGTCCCCATAGGAGAACCATTTTTGTTTCCAGGTAGAACCATTTTGGTTCCATGTAAAGGGCTCTACCAGGAACCAAAACATTTTCTTCAAAGGGTTCTCCTATGGGGATAGCCAAAGAACCCTTTTAGGTTCTAGATACCCCTGCACATCGACTCTGTACTGTTACCCCGTGTATTTATTCTACGTGTTATTAGCTTTCTAATATTCTGTTCTTTATGAAGCATGTGACAAATAAAATGTGATTTGATTTGAGATAGCACCTTGTAGACTATACCGCACTCACTACCCCTGCCTGAGCCTCCACTACCCACCCCCGCATGGCGTGCCTGCCAACCCCAATGCCCCCCTTGGCGTTGAACATGGTTATGCAATGTGGGTAAATATTGTGATTTGTCAACTTGCATATATGCTTATGGCTTTAAAAACAAAATGCTGTGTGTGCATGTGTGTGTGCTGGCAGGCTTTAAAAAAATCTCCTATGAATTAATAATGTGGCAATGAATTGTGTAATTACTTTGTAGTGTGGTGCCATACAGTATGTACAATCTATGTCATCATTAAACAACAAACCGTCTCTCTCACCTTCCTTTCTCATGCCTGCTCGGAAACATTTCCGAAGCCTGCAGTAACGGCATTGGTTTCTCTTGTCTTTGTCCACAATGCATTGCCTGCTGAACCTGCCGACCCACACACACACACACACACACACGCACACGCACGTACACTCACACACGCACTCACACACACGCACGCACGCACGCACGCACGCACACACACACACACACACACACACACACACACACACACACACACACACGCACACACACACACACACACACACACACACACACACACGCACGCACGTACACTCACACACACACACACACACGCACGCACGCACGCACGCACGCACGCACACACACACACACACACACACACACACACACACACACACACACACACACACACACACACACACACACACACACGCACGCACGTACACTCACACACGCACTCACACACACACACACACACACACACACACACACACACACACACACACACACACACACACACACACACACACACACACACACACAATTAGATAAACTTCAAAACAAGACAACAGTTGTATGATTCTGTAACACACAATCAGACACAAGTCTCACACTATGGGCTTCTGTAATTGTGATGGCGTCAGATCAGTGCTGTACAATTTCTGTGTTGTGGACATACACATGTTCAGACAGGCTCCTAACACTTAGTTCCAGACATATAACCACCTTTCAATGAAACCTGCGAAATGACAACTCCTATAGTCCATACAGTGTGGTAAAATTGACTTCTCACATGTGAGAGAGTAAAACACATCACACCATTGACTTGGAGTCTTCAATCACGGTATTAAGGTTATTGTCTCTTTGTCTGAACAAAACCCAGAGACTATGACACAGAACTTGGCTTTCTAATTCTTGGCCAACGCAACTCTCATACTTTTCACTTCACAATGGATGTGGTTGAGAACCGTACCACCAGAAAAAGTAATCAGTTATTGAGATGGGGGTTGAACACTGTGAATGAAAGTACTTTACCAACATTTCAGCTACATTTTTTTACCAGCTGCCCTAGTCGTAGGCAGTAAATTTGTCTCTGTATTGTCATGTGGGTCGGAGGTGGACAATAGTGCGCCTAATAATAATTCCAATGATCTGCAGTTCTAACAGAACCTTGGTGGTATCTCAAATGACACCCTATTTCCCATTTAGTGCCTTATTGTTATGTCTCAGGTCAAAAGTAGCTCACTATATGGGGATCCAGCCTGGTCTCATAGACTAGACGTAACATAGTAATTGTAAATCCGGGACACTGAAATTAGTATGATACAGTATGTTACATTTGGTATGGTTACATAAGACGTTAAGACGATAAGACGATAAGACGATGGTTACTTAAAGTTGGGTGGTTGGTTGAGGTGGATGGGTGGGTGTATAACGTGAATGTCTAGCAACCCATAGTTTGCGAGTTTGAATCTCATCACGGACAACTTTAGCATTTTAGCTACTTAACTACTTACTGCTTTTTAGCTACTTTGCAACTACTTAGCATGTTAGCTAACTCTTCCCCTAACCCTTTTAGCTAACCTTTACCCTTTTAACCCTAGACATTTAACCTAGTCCTAAACTTAACCCTAACCACCAATTTGCAATTGGCCCGTGCAACCCAAGGTTTGATATCAGCATAAACCGAAACCCTCTTAAATCTAACCACCAATCCCTAGCTTATGCTAATGTTAGCCACCTAGCCACCTAGCTAGAATTCATAACATCTCATATGTTTATCAAATTCGTAACATGTTGTATGTTTTTCAAATTGTAATTCGTAACATTTAATACTAAATGGGTGATGGACATCCACAAATGAATACAGACCATACGAACCGAACCGTAACATATATTAAATGGAGTGGATTTATTTACAGAATAATACGTAATGCTGTGAGAACAGGTTGGATCAGATATAAAAAATAGGGCACTCTATTGGGAATAGGTTGTCATTTGAGATGTCATCCTCTTTTTCAGTGATCTGTGTGGTGATGAGTCTCACCTGCAGGTGTAGGCGTGGTTCTTCCTGACGCTCCTCCTGAAGAAGCCCTTGCAGCCGTCACAGCTGGAAGCACCATAGTGTTTACCTGTGGCCCTGTCTGCACATATGGAACACACGCTCCCATTGGTCTGTGGCAGCAGAGGGGCAGGCTCTGGCATCATCAACTCTGTCAGTCAATCACAAGAAAATGATTGAGATTCATACACTACAGCACACTGGAGGTCTGGTGTGTAGCTACTGCATGTGTTGAATTGACTCTTGACACTTGGGGACAGACATGCGAGGATGTCTATTACTGATGACCTCAGGCCAACATTAGAAAGCTTTGGAGATGCACAATGGAATATTGGTCTTGTAGGACACGGTTCTACTTTTACAGGGGGGCCCCCATTGTTGATGAGTAAGTAAACATCTCCAAGCCTTGCTAATAAGCCACAACAGCGTCTGCAGAGAGCGGATCACTCAGCTGAGAGATTGTCAACGCTGTGTGACAGGAGATAAGCACAATTACAGAGAAAATAATTAATCAACGCCATCATCAGCTAAGGTGATTAATGAATCCCTGTTCATTCCACCTCTGTGAAGGGAAACAACCTTGTGCTGCACATAAAAAAGCACAACATTCAAAGGCAGAAATGTGTTGATTGTGAGCTTATAGGGCTGTAAGAACAATGGCAGAGTTGTGTTGTTCCCCAGGTCTGATGAGGTTTGGAGGGGGTAATAAAAGCAGGGTTATAGGTAGAGATATCATTGCTGTATGTTGCTGCCAGACTCACAGGCCCTCAGAGGACCACTGCTGCTTATTACTCAGAGGAAGAGGAAACTCCCCATTTAATTAAAGCACATTCAGGTCAGTGGCAAAGACAAAGTCCACTGGCTAATTTTACACTGGGAGCTCCGTTTTAATTCAATCTCCCTCAGTGTTGCTCTAAATTGTGTCCTGTCAGTGTTCGATCGCTGCAGGATTGTCTCTCTTAAAACCACTGACCGTCAAATATACTTTGTTGGTGTAGTGTTTGTGCAGTCACAGGGACAATGCCCCCAGGCTGTAATGTATTTAAATTGCACACTTAGAGTTGGGAGACTGAGCAGCCAGGGATAACAATTTAACATGGAGAATGCTTTATGTGGTCAAAGATCAGTTCGATTGAATTAAGAGATTAGAATACATCTGCCACACAGCTATCTGCCTTGGAAAGCAGTCTGCTGGTAAAGCATCTCCTTAAAAGTGCCAAAGAAAGGACCTGATTCAGCAGAACAGACTCCTAATGATGATAATGATAAGTTCAAATTAGATTACAGGGGAAAGCAGAAGAGGGGGAGATCTTTAGATCACCCTCAGTATTGTCGGGAGTAATGACCGTTGTATTCACAGCATTTTGTGGAATGAAAGCTAATGTCATTTTATCCATGAGAAAATGGTCTTACAAATTCCTGTGTGCATGAGAGCTACATTGTAAAGCGCTGAGAGTACTTTTTAAAACCATGTTTTTCCAAGGGCACTGGGTCTCTTTTTGTAAGCCTGGATGGAAAGCTGAAGTGAAAGAACAGGTTTTAAAAAGTTACCAAGATCTACTCATGAATTTGAACTTGTAAAAATGAATGGATATTCAATATTTTATATTATTTGAATGTCCTTTGAATATCATATAAACCCCCTCAAATGTCAGACCACTGTTTTGATATTGTTGTGCACCAGTCTATGAGTGAAGGACAGACAGGTAAAGGTGTCATTATACCAGACGTACCTGTCTCTACAGGAAACACCCTGAGGTTGTCAAACTCCAGCATGGTGTAGGAGGGATCAAGGGTGGTGCTGTAGTCTGTGGAGTCCAGATCCAGCACATTCCCTGACAGCTTCATGGTTCTGGTCACTGCTTCAGGAGGCCACACTAGGCCCAAACAAAAGTCTGATTTATATGAGCAAAGGAACCAGAGCAGACTGCTGCACAATCTTCTTCTTCAGTTCACCACTCTGTTCCAAAATTAGCCACTTTTTCAGCACAATCACTTAATTCCTCTCTGTGTCTTCCTGACTGTCTAGCTCAGGTAAATCAATGTGTTGTCATTCTGTGTGACACCGCTATTCCTCCACTCGGTCACAGGCCTCCAAAGTCCTGGTTCCTGTCCTGTGCTGATGTTTTCCTTGGCCCAGTGAATCATGTGCACCTTTTAGATTCTTCCTTTTCTCATCCCAGTATTCCTGGCAGGCAGTTCTTACTCAGGTTGTATAACAGAACAAGTTATCCAGTATGTATTTAGCTGGTAGCTAATGTTCCAGATCAGTGTGACAGATGCCAAACAGCCTTCCAAAGGAGGGAAAGAGAGAGACACTGAGATTTGGCCCACTGTATGTTTGCGACTCTCTTATCAGAGTAGAGTATAATAAAGGTGAGGGTTCAGATGGAGGCAGGTAAACATGACTCACTGGGAAGAGAAAAAACAGCCGATACAGTCAATGAGCTACCTTATCTTAATCACTTCTACGGCCGAGGAAAAAAGGACAGCAAAAACTAAAGTATATGACCAGATCAAAAGTCATCATTACAGTGTGTTGTCAGTTACTGCAGGTCAGTTGAGTACCTCTGATCAATGTTTGATATTTGTAATTTCAGTTGACTTCTATGGACAAAAGATGCCGGATTCTCAAGTTTGAGTGTAATTGTAACTGGACGAGAGAGTGTGCTATATTTCACCACTGGGGGCAGAGTTTGCTAGTTCCACCGGTCTGCACTCCACTCTGTTTCACAACGGGGAGGGGCTTCTTTCTTCACCTTTGCCCATGTGAAGAGCATGCCATCAGCTGTTTGGAGGTATTGATCAGAGGTAGAGGGATAGTGTTTGCAAATAAAACTATACCTCCCCTGGGCCCCTTCATACAGATAGTGAATTCACTGTAGATAGCCTTTCTCTCTGACTTGTCTCGACATAAACCACAGGTTCAAAGCAGTGGAGGGTCATCTATGTCAATCTACAATATAGTGACATTAGTATCTTCACAATGCCACTTTGTGGTCTATCTACTGTTGTAGTAATGGAGTAACAGAATAATACAAAGCACCATATTAACAATCATATCATATTGTTTTTAGATTATTAGGAAAGAAATGTGAAACAAAGCAGTGGACAGTAAAGTCCAACATGTATTTTTCACTTTGAGTATCCAAAAATGGACAGAGATCTCATATTAATGTCCTTCATTTTTAATAGAGTAAATTCCCAGACATCTATAAAAATGGACATCTGGGTTGAAGAAGTAAAAAATAATAATAACATGAGCCAAATCCTTTGTGTGCAAGAAATCAATAGTCTGTCTTACATTATAACTGAACAATAATCAATAGTCTGTCTTATATTATAACTGAACAAATTGAGCATTCTAATGTTAACATTACCTCCACATCAGCGGAGGCTGCTGAGGGGAGGACGGCTCATAATAATAACTGGAATGGAACAAATCCAATGGTATCAACCACATGGAAACCACATCGTTGATGTGTTTGATACCATTCCATTGACTCCATTCCAGACATTATTATGAGCCATCCTCCCCTCAGCAGCCTCCACTGCTCCACATGGCAGAGACGATATGATGATGATGACAAGTTCATACAGTCTACAGTGCATTCAATACACTAGAAAACTTCTCAGCTCCCCCACTGACATACCATAGTCAAACTGGGGCCATTTTACCCTTCCTGGGCTGAGACACTTCCTAGCCATCTGCAGAGGAGATAGATGTGCGAATCTGCAGAATATTCTGGACCTTCAGTATGTGAGACATTGTGTGTAGGCTAAAGGATAGGAGAGTGAGGAGTTTGGAAAGAACGAAAGACATAGAGAAATGTGAACGTGGCCATATGATTTTTACAAATTATAACAAATTATGTGTCAGACCACATATGAGCTTTTCCAGGAGCGATATCCATCATGCTTTGGTGTAATGGGATTTCCTGGGTGAGCAGCTCTCCTTCCCTGAATGTCACGCTAGGCCGCAGGTCAGACCTCCCCTGGCAGTGGCTCTCTCTCTCTCATGCTGCAGCTTTGTTAAGGTGATTGATAGCTCATAAAACCTGTCAGTCACAGCAGGACGAAGGCAGAATGGTCCTTGGTGCCCTGTAAAATTATATCTGGTCCAGATAAAAAATTACCCTCAAATTTAGATTATCTTGCTAAAGCATTCTAGTGTTCACAACTTGTATTACACAAAACAAATCACACAAATCTGAAATGTCATGAGTCAATACTTATTCAATCCCTTTTGTTATGGCAAGCTTAAATAAGTTCAAGACTAGACATTTGCTGAACAAGTCACATAATAAGATGCATGTACAGTAATAGTGTTGAACATGATTTTTGAATCACTACTTCATCACTGTACACCGCACATACAGTTAGGCAGTGAATTTCAAACACAGATTCAACCACAAAGAGCAGGGAGGTTTTCCAATGCCTCACCAAGAAGGGCACCTATTGGTAGATGGGTACAAAAAAACAAAACAGACATTGAATATTCTTTTGAGTATGGTGAAATTATTAATTACACTTTGGATGATGTATTAATACACCCAGTCACTACAAAAATACAGGTGTCCTTCCTAATTCAGTTGCCGGAGAGGAAAGAAACCACTCCAGAATATCATCATGGGGCCAATGGTGACTTTAAAAACAAGTTACAGAGTTTAATGGCTGTGATAAGAGAAGACTGAGGATGGATCAACAACATTGTAGTTACGCCACAATTCTAACCTAATTGACAAAGTGAAAAGAAGGAAGCCTGTACATAATAAAAAACACTCAAAAACATGCATCCTGTTTGCAACAAGGCACTAATGTAATATTGCAAAAAATGTAGCAAAGCAATGATCTTTTTGTTATATTTTGGGCAAATCCAATACAGCACATTAATGATTACCACTTTCCATATTTCCAAGCATAGTGGTGGTTGCATCATGTTATGGGTATGCTTGTAATCATCAAGGACTGAGGTGTTTTCAGGATAAAAAAGGAACAGCACAATAACCTAAAACACAATGCCAAATCTACACTGGATTTGCTTACCAAGAAGAGAGTGATTGTTCCTGAGTGGCATAGTTATAGTTTTGACTTAAATCTACTTGATCTATCAATGGTTGTCTTGCAATGATCAACAACGAATTTGATAGATCTTGAAGAATTTTGAAAAGAATAATGGGCAAATGTTCCACAATCCAGGTGTGGAAAGCTCTTAGAGTATTAACTCGGGTGTGTGATTACTTAGGGAAATTATATTAGGAAGGTGTTCTTAATGTTTTGTAAATTCAGTGTACATATACATATTTGGATTTAGAACATACAGTTGAAGTCAGAAGTTTACATACACCTTAGCCAAATACATTCAAACTCAGTTTTTCACAATTCCTGACATTTAATCCTAGTAAAAATTCCCTGTTTTAGGTCAGTTAGGATCACCACTTTATTTTAAGAATGTGAAATGTCAGAATAATAGTAGAGAGAATTATTTATTTCAGTTTTTATTTCTTTCATCACATTCACAGTGGGTCAGAAGTTTACATACACTCAATTAGTATTTGGTGACATTGCCTTTAAATTGTTTAACTTGGTTCAAACGTTTTGGGTAGCCTTCCACAAGCTTCCCATAATAAGAGCTGATGTAACCTAGTCAGGTTTGTAGGCCTCCTTGCTCGCACACGCTTTTTCAGTTCTGCCCACAAATTTTCATTGGTATTGAGTTCAGGGCTTTGATGGTCACTCCAATACCTTGACTTTGTTGTCCTTAAAACTTCTTAGGGATCTCTTCACCCCCATTCCCGCTCGGATCCCGTTAACGGGATTGATTTGACAACATCCAGTGAAATTGCCGTGCACCAAATTCAAAAACAGAAATACTTACAATAAGAATTCATTAAACGTACAAGTGTTATACATCAAAATACAGCTTAACTTCTTGTTCATGTAGCCACAGTGTCAGATTTCAAAAAGGCTTTACGGCAAAAGCAGACCATGCGATTATCTGAGGACAGCGCCCCGCATACAAACACAAGAAAATCATATTTCAACCAGCCAGGTGCGACACAAAAATCCGAAATATCAATATAAATCATGCCTTACCTTTGAAGATCTTATGTTGGCATGCCAAAATGTCCCAGAAACATCACGAATGGTTCTTTTGTTCGATACATTTCTTCTTTATATTCCCAAAATGTCAATTTATTTGGCGCGTTTGATTCAGAAATACACCGGTTTCAACTCACCCAACATGCCTACAAAGTATCTAATAAGTTACCTGTAGACTTGGTCCAAACATTTCAAACAACTTTCCTAATTCAACCTTAGGTATCCTAAAACGTAAATAATTGATGAAACTGTGTTCAATACCGGTCAAAAACAAAGCATGTTCCAGGTCGCGCGCACCAAAAGACTAGAGTCCACCTGGAGTGACACATGGAAAGAACAGGGCTACTTCTTAATTTCTCAAAAGAAAAACATCAACCAATTTCTAAAGATTGTAGGAACTGCCATAGGATCGGCAAGCAAATTCCTATTAAAAAGAGCTTCCCATAGAAAACTAATAGAAAACACATTGACCTCAATTTTTTTTTCCTGGATGGATTGTGCTCGGGGTTTCGCCTGCCAAATCAGTTCTGCTATACTCACAGACATTATTCAGTTTTAAAAACTTCAGAGTGTTTTATATCCAAATATACTAATAATATGCAAATCCTAGCTTCTGGGCCTGAGTAGCAGGCAGTTTACTTTGGGCATGCTTTTCATCCGGACGTCAAAATACTGCCCCCGAGCCTTTAAGCCATTTTGCCACACACAACTTCGGAAGTATGCTTGGGGTCATTGTCCATTTGGAAGACCCATTTGCGACCAAGTTTTAACTTCCTGACTGATGTCTTGAGATGTTGCTTTAATATATACATATAATTTTCCTGCCTCATGATGCCATCTATTTTGTGAAGTGCACCAGTCCCTCCTGCAAGCAAAGCACCCCCACAACATGATGCTGCCACCCCAGTGCTTCATGTTGGCATGGTGTTCTTCGGCTTGTAAGCCTCCCCCTTTTTTTCTCCAAACATAACGATGGTCATTATGGCCAAACAGTTCTATTTTTGTTTCATCAACCCATAGGACATTTCTCCAAAAAGTACAATCTTTGTCCCCATGTGCAGTTGCAAACCGGTCTGGATTTTTTTTATAGCGGTTATGGAGCAGTGGCTTCTTTCTTGCAGAGCGGCCTTTCAGGTTATGTCGATATAGGTCTCGTTTTACTGTGGATATAGATACTTTTGTACCTGTTTCCTCCAGCATCTTCACAAGGTCCTTTGCTGTTGTTCTGGGATTGATTTGCACTTTTCGCACCAAAGTACATTCATCTCTAGGAGACAGAACACATCTCTTTCTTGAGCTGTATGATGGCTGCATGGTCCCATGGTGTTTATATTTGAGTACTATTGCTTGTACAGATGAACCTGGTACCTTCAGGTGTCTGGAAATTGCTCTCAAGGATGAACCAGACTTGTGGAGGTCTACAATTTTATTTCTGAGGTCTTGGCTGATTTCTTTTGATTTTCCCATGATGTCAAGCAAACAGGCACTGCATTTGAAGGTAGGCCTTGAAATATATCCACAGGTACACCTCCAATTGACTCAAATTATGTCAATTAGCCTATCAGAAGCCTCTAAAGCCATGACATCATTTTCTGGAATTTTACAAGCTGTTTAAAGGCACAGTCAACTTAGTGTATGTAAACTTCTGACCCACTGGAATTGTGATACAGTGAATTATAAGTAAAATACTTTGTCTGTTAACAATTGTTGGAAAAATTACTTGTGTTATGCATAAAGTAGATGTCCTAACCGACTTGCCAAAACTATAGTTTGTTAACAAGAAATTTGTGAAGTGGTTGAAAAAGGAGTTTTAATGTGGAAAAAGTCAAGGGGTCTGAATACTTTCCGAATGCACTATATGTATGTATGTATGTGTGTGTGTGTGTGTGTGTGTGTGTGTGTGTGTATGTATGTGTGTATGTGTGTATGTATGTATGTATGTATGTATGTGTATGTGTGTATGTGTGTATGTATGTATGTATGTATGTATGTATGTATGTATGTATGTATGTGTATGTGTGTATGTGTGTATGTGTGTATGTATGTATGTGTATGTGTGTATGTGTGTATGTATGTATGTGTGTGTGTGTGTGTGTGTGTGTGTGTGTGTGTGTGTGTGTGTGTGTGTGTGTGTGTGTGTGTGTGTGTGTGTATGTATGTATGTATGTATGTATGTATGTATGTATGTATGTATGTGTGTGTGTGTGTGTGTGTGTGTGTGTGTGTGTGTGTGTGTGTGTGTGTGTGTGTGTGTGTGTGTGTGTGTGTGTGTATGTATGTATGTATGTATGTATGTATGTATGTATGTATGTATGTATGTATGTATGTGTATGTGTGTATGTGTGTATGTGTGTATGTATATGTGTGTATGTGTGTATGTGTGTATGTATGTGTGTGTGTGTGTGTGTGTGTGTGTGTGTGTGTGTGTGTGTGTGTGTGTGTGTGTGTGTGTGTGTGTGTGTGTGTGTGTGTGTGTGTGTATGTATGTATGTATGTATGTATGTATGTATGTATGTGTGTGTGTGTGTGTGTGTGTGTGTGTGTGTGTGTGTGTGTGTGTGTGTGTGTGTGTGTGTGTGTGTGTGTGTGTGTGTGTGTGTGTGTGTGTGTGTGTGGGTGTGTGTGTGTGTGTGTATGTATGTATGTATGTATGTATGTATGTATGTATGTATGTATGTATGTATGTATGTATGTATGTGAATGTGTATGTGTATGTGTATGTGTATGTGTATGTGTGTGTGTATGTGTGTATGTATGTATGTGTGTGTATGTATGTATGTATGTATGTATGTATGTATGTGTATGTATGTATGTATGTATGTATGTGTAATCCCACTGGCTATTGTCTATTTCACGTTGGTAATTTCATCGAAATGACATGTAAACAACGTTGGTTCAACAAGTGGGTACACAGTGCGATGTTATCTATAGTACGCCTGGATAGCAAATCAGTAGCTACATTTGTTTGGATCCATCACAACCCAATGTCACAATAAACAGAAATGTTTCACTATAAAGAGAATGAATGCAGTTTAAGATTTTTTATTGGAACTCAACTCAACGCTATGGTCCGATGGAGGGCAGGAGACTAAAAAGGCTGCTCCTCACTCTGACCAGCAGGGAGAGACAGAGTACAGAGTATCAGTCAAGACTCAGCTCTATACTGAGGCCACTGAGACACACAGGCTGAATCAAACTGACACTCACTGGCTCACACACTTTTGGTTTTGAGTATTTATACAGCACAGAGAACTATGTCTAAGAGAAAATGTCTTTACGTGAAGACCAAAGTGCCTTAGGATCCTTGTTCAACATACTCCCGTTATATTAGAGAGAGAATAGGTACTGCGGACTATGCTGATCTATGAGGTGAAACTCTTGTCAAAATCTGCGAATTTACTCTCTACATGTGTGTTGGAGGTAGTTCTGCCTGTCCGTCTATCTGGAGAGAGGTCTGATTGATGAAAGATAGGCAGCAACATTTCAGGCCTGTGATTTGGGAGGGTAAAGTGTGGAGAGCAGCAGAATTGGTCTTGGCCACAACTCTGCACAGTCAGTCACACTGTTGAAGAGTAATGCAGGTTGGACTATTAAGCTAACATAAATAAATAATGGCACCGGCACCTCTAAGTGAGTGGGAGTCGGAAACTTTTAGCAGTGCATTTCTAATTTCCTTGTCAGGGTGAGTCAAATGAAATCAACTTTTGATCTGAATCATTTGCTTGGATGGCTGGCTAAGATGTACAATGCAGACACACACGCACAGGCACAGCAGGGCACTTGGCTGGAAAGTGTACCTACGTCTCCTGGGTGAGACAGGGTCAGAGGACTTTAAATCAATGAGGTCTCTCTCTCCAGCTGGCCTGAGCTACTAGAACCCCCTGAAACAGGGAAGTGATTTACACTGACCTGTAGGGAACGGCTGTTACAGTAAAATCTGTGTCTGAACTGTGACCAGGTGACAATTCAAAGAGCCGGCAAGAAGGTTATAAAGATCAGACAAACACATCAGCCATATAATACGTTCAGAATGACTCCATTTTAAATGTAAAACATTTGGGCATTAATTTCTACCATATCTTCACACCTAGAAAGGGCTAATATTATATTTCTTTGCACACAGCAACATTCCTGCTGAAGCCCTCTAATAGGAGCAGAATAACTGGACTATATGAGAGATGGGAGCAGGTGCAGGTACTGAGGTAGGGACTCCGGCATTCAAAAGCACTGTGACATTCCCTGGCCATTTATTACAGCTTGGGAAGAAAATACCACTATCCCCCAGCCCCAATCACTCATGTTGCCCCCCTCTAACCCACTCCACAACTTTCACACATCACTGTCTGCCTGTCACTGCCACTGTGACCTCTGTTCTCTGAGCAATGCCCAGTCTGACCCACACTCGCCTAAATAATTAATGTTATTCTTGAATTACAATGGAGTTATTCCTGTACTTATTACCCCATAGCAGAGAGAGGGGCCATGCACCAGGCCAGGTATGACTAGTTCAAATGGCAGCTATGTTGATGCATTCCGAAGAGAAATTTCAATGGGGCATGAAAAAATATATATATAAAAAATGCTGGTTTAAATGATGGTATGATTTCAGTGGTCTGTCCAGCTAACGGTTGAGATGTTTGTCTAAGTGAACCTGCCTGTACTGATAAGAACCCATCCCCCCATCTGAATACCAACCCCATGCAGAAATACCCCCAGAGACCAGCATGTTCCCCATTAGAAAAAAATGAAAGTACAGTCTTTGTAGTTTTATTCCAAAAAGGGGGGTGAAATAAAAAAGCAGCAGAAATGGGTTATAAAAGCATGGCAGGCATATGATTTAGTGAGGCAATAAAAATGAAAAGGTGGCCATTCATCATAGCGGCTAGCTCACCGGGAGAGGGGCTGTCACAGACACGCCAAGTCCGGGAGCCGGTTCCGACAGAGCCTCCAATCACCCCCAAAACCTGCTTGGCCCGATGGCTTTTCCAGACGAATACAGATGGACGGTGGGTGGAGGGCTGGGTCCCTGGCAACACAAGGAACAATGCCAGCAGTGGGAGAATGGGGGAAAGGCCCTCTGCTGGCAAGATCAGAGCTGTACCCCCTGATTAAACTCGGGATAGAGTTAGAGACCATGTTGTGTCAAAAATCTCCCCCCTGCCAGACGCCCCCATCCCTGTAATTTCCTTAGTTTTGTGGCTAATGTCAAATACTTTCTGTGGCACACATCAGGGTCAAATACTTTCTATAGAACAAACTTCACGCAGGCAAACGAAATGAATAATTCATGTATGCGTGTTATATTAAACATAGAGGGAGTAAAATGTTGGCAAGCAATAAACATTTCAGAACAACTATGGCTGAATTATTATCCTTACACTTTCAAAAATACTAGTCAAATAAGCCATGGGAGAGATGACGAATTTTGACAAAAGAGATTTATTTATAGACTAATACAAATCAGTAGCGGATTTAGGTACGGGCGACATGGGCGGGCGCTGAAGCGGGGTTCGCCCAGGGCGCCAAACAAGCTAGAACCGCCACATACACTTGAAACAAATAGCCAAACCGAAAACTGCAGACACAAATGCTTTCTGCTACAAAGATCAGTGAAATGTAGGCTAAACTGACAATGGAGTGAAGAGTAGAATACTCAACTAGCAAGCAAGTCGCAGCAATGAAGAACGCGAGGGGGGTCTGGCAGGGGGAGATTTTCGGCACAACACCTGGAGGAGTGTTTTGGTGCTCTAAACATTTGAATGAGGGCCTCTGAGAGGACAGAATAAATGTATTATTTAGGTGAACCTACCTGCTGCCTGTCTCACTCTAATCCAGTAAACCTACCAATGTAAACTGCTGTGCACATGGGCGAAAATACAGAATTCCCCCAAAATATTTGATTGACATTAAACCTGAGAATGTATTGCCAGGTCTAGTGCTTCTTTCAGTGTATAATCAACCACATTCGGAAAACCTGGTTACTGGACACGATCATTCTAAACATAAAGCCTATCTAAAATTCTGACGACAGAGGTATCGTGCAATATATCGATAATTAACACATAACTCAGCGATTATCTTTAGCGCCACAACATCCATGTAAAATTGCTACGGAACAATCAACAGCGCCTGGAGCGTGCACCTCTTTTTTTCCTTCTATTTTCTCCCGCGCTTAGGCATTGCCTTACGCTGTAGTCACCCGACCGCAGGTGATGTACTTAGTTAACTCAATAAAATGAATTCAGTAGTGATGGGCATTCCGAGTCTTTTCACTGAGCTCGCTCATTAGGCTCCGTTCAGCTAAAAGAGACATTCATTTAGCTCCCAAACAGGTCTTCGTCCAGTAGCGCTTAAAAATACCCTACCTAAAACCATGAAGAAATTGCAAATCTATAATCTAAAGTGTTCAATTGCCTGTCATTATGTCAGATCGTGACATGTGAGTTTAAAAAAAATGTACCTGACCAAATTATTAGATGACTTCAACAATAAAAATGGATTAAAAATGAATGCACTGCAAAAATGTGTGTGAACCAAAAACAGGTTATTTCCTCACTATCTGTTGTTCCTGCAGTGAGGAATTACAATCTTCAGAGAATCATTTGTATTATTTTATCTGTCTGACTCGGGAGCTCAAAAAGCAGTTGTTGGATATGCAAATCAGAGGGCCAAATGATTGGCTCTTTCACAGATGCGATTCGGTTCCCGACGATCACCAAAAAGAGCCGCCCAAGAACAGCCGCTCGTTCGCTAACGACCAATTACTATCATTCAGTAACAATATGGTGATGAAAACAGGCTAGATAGCTCTCTAAATTTGTTAACCATGACAAAGACATGTTGGACATTCATTAAACGGTATGTAGACTGCATTTTATGCTGCATTTTGTTTACTAAAACTATGAATTATGAGGGGCTACCTATCATTCACATGTAGGCTAATGCATACACTACCATTCAAACGTTTGGGGTCACTTAGAAATGTCCTTGTTTTTGAAAGAAAATTAACATTTTTGTCTAATAAAATAACATCAAATTGATCAGGAATACAGTGTAGACATTGTTAATGTTGTAAATGACTGCTGTAGCTGGAAACTGCAGTTTTTCTATGAAATATCTACATAGGCATACAGAGGCCCATTATCAGCAACCATCAATCCTGTGTTGGCCAGTTTGATTGCTTCTTTAATCAGAACAACAGTTTTCAGCTGTGCTAACATAATTGCAAGAGGGTTTTCTAATGATCAATTAGCCTTTTGAAATGATAAACTTGGATTAGCTAACACAATGTGCCATTGGAATACAGGCGTGATGGTTGCTGATAATGGGCCTCTGTACGCCTATGTAGATATTCCACCAAAAAAAAATCAGCCGTTTCCAGCTACAATAGTCATTTACAACATTAACAATGTCTACACTGTATTTCTGATCAATTGGATGTTATTTTAATGGAGGAAAAATGTGATTTTATTTAAAAAACAAGAACATTTCTAAGTGACTCAACTTTTGAACGGTAGTGTATATTAACGTTATTGTTGTGGTTATAACCACAGGCTGGTAAATATATATTTCACCTCAAATTCCCATTAATTTAAGACAAGTTGCAGTATATGTCTCATGAAAAGAACCAAAACATCTTGGTAGGCCTAGCGGAGTGTCTGTGTCCATGCATGGGTGCCATCTCTCTGTCAACTCTAGCCAATCTCAGTCTAGGATTAAAATACAGGTGAACATTCTATGCATACTTTGTTACACAACCTGGACTCAGGGGTAGACATAACATAGTACATGCAAATTTGGGACACTCCAATTAGTATATGTTAAGTTTCGTATGGTATGTATTAATTTGTCCATCCATTTCTTATGATATGTTATGAATTACAATTTGTATGATATGTTACGAATTGCAAATCATACAATATGTTATGAATTTGCAAAACTTATGACATGTTAAGAATTCCAATTTGTTGTGGCTGACATTAGCTAGGTGGCTGGGTGGCCAATGCTAACTTTAGCAAGGTGGCTAACGTTAGCAAGGTTAGGGGTTAAGGTTAAAAGGTTAAGGTTAGGGTTAGAGTTAGCTAACTTGCTAAGTAGTAGCAAAGAAGCAAAAGATTTGTTAGTAGTTGCAAAGTTGCTAATTAGTTAAAATGCTAAAGTTGTCCTTGATAAGATTCTAACACGCAACCGTCGGATTGCTTAACGTTCACCTAATATATGCCCACCTGCCCCCACCCTGTCCAACCAACCAACGAACCAACCAACCACCCACCCTACCTAACCTTCTGTCTTGTAATCATACCAAACGTAACATATCATTTGAATCTCCCAGATTTACATTTATTATATTACATCTAATCTATGAGACCAGACTGCGTTACAGTAATATTTGTTTCCAGATTCACGCGTTAGATAGCTGGGCCACAAGTCCAGCATTGTTAATGTTCTTTGTAAGACAGATGAACATACAATTTGAGTGAAATACATAGACCTCTTGATGTGATAGTGCCATGGTAGTACATAGTTCATCCCCAGTTATCAAACACTCATTCAAGTTTCTTCATGAGAGAGGGTAGAGAGATGAGCAACAATCTCAATACATAAATCCATTGTTCCCCCAAATAGGCCTACCTCCAACCAAAGCACAGTATGCTCTCATGTTGACTGGTTCTGTTAGAGTGATTATACCCATGTGTAATATGCTTTAAAGTTGCAGGGTCATGGTGTCACACACATATCTAAAATAGGTATGTGAGTGCTGTTCATTAAGTCCTATAAAGTTGAGTTCACTCCATGAGGGCGGAACAGACTGCTGCCAGCACAAGGTCATGAATGTTTCCAGTGGAGAGATTCCCTCACTCCTCTCTGTCTGTCAGAAGTGGTAAAGTAGGTCTTTCTGCGGTCTCCTGAAGATGCTTTCATATGCCACTCTGTGTGTTTTTACCATCTCTTTTGTTAAGCCCACAGGAAATCCAATATCCTAAACACTGTTGTTTGTCTTCTGGGTTCCATCTTCATTATCTTGTTAACTTTCATTTGGCCTCCTTTTATTCATTCTGCCATGTTTACTTACTGAGGAGCCCTTAAAAGAAGTTATCGGAAAAAATGTGGTTTGAATGAACACACACATCTCACTTTTAAGTTTCCTCTGCCTTTCCTGTGAAAATGTGCAACACCTTTGAGAGATGTGTGTCCACAACTGATAATAAAAGGGAAAACACATGCTGACTTCTCTGAAGAATGATAAAAACAACTCCCTCTATCCAAGGCCCTCTGTGAGCAAGCCCTTTTAATTAAAACCACTTGTTCCAAAACTTGTACTTAATGTTTCCCATTAGTCATGTTTGAGGGATTACAGACAGCTCCAATGAAAGTCAAGGATTAAATGGAAAACGCAGATGTGCGAACAATGCGGCTTGTTTTATTGCCATCACAGTTGTTTAGTAATTATGAAAAATTAGCTACGATTGACAAGGTTTCCTAATTCCTTCCGCAATTAAAGATGACATCTCTCTGGAAAAGAAGAGGGCTACCCAGGTCATGGACAAGGGGTGTTAGGATTTAAACATTATACTTTGTAAAAAGAAAAAGCTTCAGTTTCTCTTCTTTTTTTTCTTTCTTTGTTTTGCTTTCATCCATTTGATTGAATGTTCTTTTCCAGTACTGTCTTCAGTGTTAATTAATGCTGACATTTACTTCCCCAATACTTGCCCATATGACCCATCAGTTATGACTCAATGTAAGTAGAAACAGAGTTAACATGAAATGTCACCCTTTATGAAAAGACTCCATGATCACACACACAGTAAAAGACGATCTGTATTAAACGTGGCCGTGGCTGTTCTTAACTGACATATTCAGTGGGATGTTTACCATTTTGCCTTAATTCAAGTCAACAGGCAGAGGGACATAAAAGGGAGAAGTGCTAAGAAACAGTTTAATTGCATCATCTGGCCAGTGAATCACTTTCATGTGGGCAGCATGCTTATGAGGGCTCACTATCAGGTTTAGCATTCTTTGCTAGGTCTGTGTGCATTGTGGATTGTTAGTGTGACCTGTGACACTTGACCTCTGGGCGATTTCCCCCATTCGTGCATTCCTTCTTGGTTCTTCCCCAAATCTTTGAAGACAGAGGTGAGGGCAAGCAGAATTGCTTCTACCCCCTCCCTCATTACCACGTACCCTCATCTGGAGCATTGCGTCCACACATGCTGAACTTGGCAATGGATCAGTGAATCTGAGAGTCATGCCTGTACATTAATTAGGCTGTCCACATACACATGGCTATGCTAGGTATATGTCTTTAATTATGTAGCCCGTCTTTGACCTTTTCGGAGATACTTCTTTTTTACAAGTAGTTTAGATGAAGTCCCACTGAGATTCATAAAATACACATGAAGTGATGCATCAGCAATGTGATTCAGCATTTAAGATGCAGAGAAGTATTATTCAACATAAGCAGGGAGAAAAACACTAATCTCAGGTGCTTGCCGCTGAGGAGAGCGAGTGGAAGAAGTGAGGGATGGAACAGTAATTCATTTTCATACTGATCCCTGTGCCAGGGAAGGGGAAAAAGCAATGACCAGTAATGGGCTGGTTGTAGCCATACTATGATCATTAAGAACTGTTACTGATAACACATATATCACTGCATTGACAGCTATAATCAACTCTCCCTCTCTGTTTGTGCATTAACATCCTCCCGTTCCCCCACACTCAAGAGGAAGCTGATTTGTAGACAAGGAAGAGAACAGAAAATGAAAAAAAAAAAAGATATATTATTCCTTGCAAGGGGTTCGGAACAAGGAATGAAAGTAATTATTTTTGCTTTTCAAGATTTAGTCATATTTATGGGGCATTACTGTACGAGCGGGCTGTTTAATGTTATTTGCAGAAAGCACACATTGTTCGCATCAAGCATAGGAAAGCTGAAGGCACAGCCATCTGAGCCGTGACCTCACGGCTGCAGCACTCAGCTCCACGGAGCAAATGGGGTTCAGCGTTTGTGCAAGCTACACACAATTAATAATGGAACCAGGTTTCAAACTTGACAACTGTTTGGATCGCCATTTGTCCTGGATCCTTTTGTGTGAGGGAGCCTGAGGCACCAGAACAACCCCTGGCCAGAGGGCCCAGATTTGAGGCAATAACCCAATCCATCCATGTTGTGCTGAGGTAGAGGAGGGGAGACAGAATAGACCTCTCTCACCCACTTATGTCGCATTGCATCTGATAGGAGAGGCTGGCTCTGTGCAGATCAGTGGGCCTATTAGAGGTCAAGTTCAGGTACCATATTTTTCTTCACGATCATATCTAGCAGCAGGAGTGTTCCTTTACAGAGTTTGCCTGTTGAGTATGTTCTACTGTATGTCCATATTATCTATGTGTAATTGTGTTTCCATTCTTGTTGTTTGCTGCTGAGAGCCAGACAGTCAGTTGGTACCTCTAGTGGTATTCAGATGAGGTTGAAAGGTGAGGAATGAGAAGTAGATTTTTTTTATTCTATTCTAAATTATATCATGTTATATTCGGTCTCACAGTGTAGAATGGTGGGGTGGAAAAGCTGGAGTCCTTTCCAGCCCTGACTTGAGTGCAAAGAGTAACTGCTGACTCCTGGGACCCACTTACAACTAAGACGTGGTGTGCTTTTATCCCGCCTGGCCAAATGTGAACTAAATAAAAAGGATGGAAAATGGCTGCTCTCTGGGCTGTACCCTTGGTCCCCGGCTCTTTGTTAAAACCATATCTCTGCTGCTCCATTGCCCCTAGCTACATTAAATCCCATTAAATTCACGTCATTAAAGCAGCCCTCACTGCTCCTCACAGCAGCCCTAATGCTGGGCCTCTCAAGGACAGAGCGGTAATGAGGGTGGACTGGATTTAACCTTGAATAGTACAGGTTTTCATTTCCAAATCAATAACGTATGGTTCAAAACCGCCACTAGATCCAGGCTATAATTTTCAAGCATTAATTGTGAGGATTATGTTTCTCCTGCAGTGAGAAGGTATTTAACTTTAATCTGCAGTGTACATATTGCATTTACCATCTAGCATCTGTCTTTCTCTCTTTCTCTCACAAGATAGGAATTGACAACTTGCACATTTTCTATATCAGTGAGTCCATGTGCATGTGTACAGTTTGCTGTGCAGGCGGGATAGCTTAGGGAGATTGGATTTCAAAGAGTCATTATACTGTGTGTAAACAATTAGGTGATCTGTGCAATTTTCTAAAGTGAAGCCAAACAGCGGCAGTGTTGCCTTCAAGTGATTTCTCCTTCATGTGAGATTGCAGTCTAGTGTCGTCATTCACACTAAAGAGGTGACATTCTGAAAAATTTGATTCAGACTCAGACAAGTCACCTGCTGTGAAAAAGTGGTAAATGGTGAATTATGAATGAATATTTGGATGATGGCAGGGGGAAAAGAAAGAATACCTGAGAAGAGAGAAGTGGTTCTTCTCTCTCTCCTCATGGCTGTAGCTCATATAACCCTCTCCATAGTGGGGGCTGTCTCCTCGTGTGATCCTATGGAAAGCATTAATTTGTCCTGGGGTGATAATTTCTGCTCAACATGTTCATAATGTGAAATATTGGATCTCGTCCTGAGATGGGGGCTGGGTGATCACGGCAGCTTGATTAAAAAAACAAAAAAACAAATTCCCCCTCTTAAATGAGGCTTTATTAAATTACACAGCTCACACTGTGGGAGTAGGGCGCAGGCAGTGCCAGCACAGTGTAAAAAGAGCTTTGCGGGATAATTAAATAAAATTAATAAAAACCCTCAGCCAGCGCATGGTGAGGAGATTGGGAAGGAGGGAAACCCAACGGCCATCTTTACAAGCTCAGCTTCTGTTTCATTCTCTCTAATTTGGGTCCTGGGGAATGGGCCATGTAGAATGAGTAAAAATGGGAGGGGGAGAGATTGTCTACAAGATGTAGCTGGCTGTAAATGGAGACAGACACATATGCTCACTTAAGTTCTCATACGTAAACACACAACACCTACAATACAAAACAATTGGTACTTGAGTTTTATGTTCAAATGCTACTGTGAAAATTGTGCCCAAAGGCAGAGAATCCCTTCACATCAAAGAATATTCTGCAATATTCTTTGTATGAAAATAATGTAGTATAGACATTTGAACTGTCCACTTTGGTCCTGGTCCCCCTCCCCTACTCCTCTGTGTCGGGTACAGAGCAGTCGCAAAGTATTCAGACTACTTCACTTTTTACACATTTTGTTATGTCACAGCCTTATTGTAAAATTGTTTAAATAGTTTATTCTCCTCATCAATCTACACACAATACCCCATAATGACAAGGCAAAAACAGATTTGTACAAATATAAAAAATATTACATTTACACAAGTATTCAGACCCTTTACTCAGTACATGTTTGAAGCGCCTTTGGCAGCAATTACAACCTCGAGTCTTCTTGGGTATGACGCTACAAGCTTGGCACACCTTTATTTGGGGAGCTTCTCCCATTCTTCTCTGCAGATCGTCTCAAGCTCTTTCAGGTTGGATGGGGAGTGTCGCTGCACAGCTATTTTCAGGTCCCTCCAGACATGTTCGATCGTGTTCAAGTCCGGGCTCTGGCTGGGCCAGAGGACATTCAGAGACTTGTCCCGAAGCCACTCCTGCATTGTCTTGGCTGTGTGCTTTGGGTCGTTGTCCTGTTGGAAGGTGAACCTTCACCCCAGTCTGAGATCCTGGGCACTCTGGAGGCAGTTTTCATGAAGGATCTCTGTACATTGCTCCGTTCATTTTCCCCCCAATGCTGACTAGTCTCCCAGTCCCTGAAATGGAAAAACATCCCCACAGCATGATGCTGCACCCACCATGCTTCACCGTAGGGATGGTATTGGCCAGGTGATGAGCGATGTCTGGTTTCTTCCAGACATGGTGCTTGGCATTCAGGCCAAAGAGCTCAATCTTAGATTCATTAGACCATAGAATATTATGGTCTGGGGTGCCTTTTGCCAAACTCCAAGCGGGCTGTCATGTGCCTTTTACTGAGGAGAGGCTTCAGTCTGGCCACTACTATAAAGGCCTGATTGGTGGAGTGCTGCAGAGATGGTTGTCCTTCTGTAAGGTTCTCCCATCTCCACAGAGGAAGTCTGGAGCTCTGTCAGAGTGACCATTGGGTTCTTGGTCACCACCCTGACCAAGGCCCTTCTCCCCCGATTGCTCAGTTTGACCGGGCGGCCAGCTCTAGCAAGAGTCTTGGTGGTTCCAAACCTCTTCCATTTACAAATGATGGAGGCCATTGTGTTTTTAGGGACCTTCAATGCTGCAGAAATGTTCTGGTACCCTTCCCCAGATCTGTGCCTCGACACAATCCTGTCTCGGACCTCTACGGACAATTCCTTCAACTTCATGGCTTTAAATTTGCAAAATGTTTTTTTTTTAAAATTGTTTTTGCTTTATCATTATGGGGTGTTGTGTGTAGATTGATTAGGAAAGAGTTTTACCTAAGCCTTACTCTAAAATCAATGTTACATAAAATGTGGAAAAAGCAAGGGGATCTGAATACTTTCTGAATGCACTGTATCTTAGAGCACCTCATGTTGTAAATGATCCTAACCCCTGACCCTGCCATTGAGAGGTCTGGTGAGCAGTAGAATTATAACTCTGCCCAGTCTAGAGTGAGTATCTGTCCTGAGAGCATGTGGAGGACTTGTCTGATCTTCTTCCTGTATGATAGGCAAAGCAGCCAGACTCCTCACTTGTGACTGCAATTTCTCCTTTAATAGGAAGCTATTTCAGGGATGTATCCCTGGGAGCATTGCTGACATTTATTGTGTCGTTATTGCTGGAACCCAAGGTTTGTCTTAGTCGGGTGAGAAGGCCCTGATGTCATTTGGCATGTTCCCTGTATGTGAAAGGCTTAATTGAGTGTGTAACGTGGCTAATTGGAGCAGTGATATATTACCATTGTTGGGAAAATCTCAACAGAGTCACATTTTGTCTTATTTGGCAGAAAGTGAGATTGATGTTTCCTTGCTACTGACAGTAAGTACGTGGACATTGCTCATTCTTTTTCTGTCACATATGGAGGATTTGCATTTCCTGTTCTGTGTGGAATCTCCCTCACTGGTTGGTTGGTTCCCATTGAGGTAGAGATCTACGCGGGACTTTTTCTTTTCCCCCGCTGGCTTTCTGTCCCGCTCACCAGAACTGGTCCCGAAGCCCAGCAATGTTATTTTAGGTGTATGTGAAGCAGCTCACTTGCTAGCCATGGTCCCAACAATTTGGCGCCCTATAAGTAATATCACAATGCGCAAGAAATGTTTTACCAGAGATTCTCATATTATATTCCATTATATTAGGTTAGCTATATTACTGGGCTATATCAGCCAATAGTTTAGACCTAGTTTGAAGAGAGCAGAGTTGGAGAGAGAAGAGTTGGAGAGAGAGAGAGGACACTTGCATTTTCTCTTGAGCTACGTTCAACAGCCTACCTTTTAGGATCGGGACGATTTTCAGACGGCGACAAATATGGGTGATCAATATTTATTTATTGGCAATGTAGTAAACTATAGCCTAATTATATTTAGGAAGTTAATTTCATTTGAAATATAACTGCCCCATGCTTCTCCGGCCTCTGGCGGTGCTACAGCCTACTTTATTTAATTGAGACCGCACACGCAGCTGATCTCACAGGTATGGCTACTGAACTTGAAGCAGCAAGAATGATGAGAGCAGACACTTGTGCTTTCTCTTGAGCTACGTTTTGAATACAGGCTATAGCTATACTTTTTAGGAGCAGGACGATTTGCAGGCAGAGACAAATAAATGAGTAATCAATAATATCAGCATGGTATGTGCGCGCTGCGCAAGTTGTGCAGGGGGCTATTGCATCAATCTGTCTCCCTCCCTGTGTCTCATTTAGATGTTTGGAATCCAGCCATGTGTTTTAAGTTAATTCTCAGAGATGAAACTGATATATAGTTAAATGCATTGCAGAAACAGATTTCAGAGGCCCTTTGGTTTTAATGGTAGGCATCACATGCTCCCAACCTGAATGTTGAATGTGAACCATGGAACCACTCTTTCTCTTTAATGCACTCTGGGCTGCTGTGACAATGAACACTTCCAATAGAGGGTCTCTCTGTTAGAGGACTCTGGGCCGCTTCGTTTGAGAGGCGGCCGGTGGTGATGGAGCTGGTTGGTTTGTTTGGTTGAAGACATTGGTGGCTTTGAGGTGCTTGTGATATCTCATTAGGACAGCTTCGAGGTCCTCATCCCAACACTGGAGCCATTTTAGTGTTTCCCCTCTGATCAGAGCTGACAGCAGAAGAGACTGGGCCTTTGGGTCACTGTGGTTTCACAACTCCCCCAAACACAACCTCAGGCAGGGCGTCTGATGGAGAAACAATTACTTGGGTAGGAAAGGCAACATTATCTTTCGTGCAGTTTGTGAATGAGTGATAGTTAGGGTGTATAACCTGCGGAGCAATGAGAGCCAAATGAGGGTTGCTGGGCTAGGGCTCTCTGAGGGATGGTTTGGCTGGGGCTCTCTGAGGGGTGGTTTGGCTGGGGCTCTCTGAGGGGTGGTTTGGCTGGGGCTCTCTGAGGGGTGGTTTGGCTAGGGCTCTCTGAGGGATGGTTTGGCTGGGGCTCTCTGAGGGGTGGTTTGGCTGGGGCTCTCTGAGGGGTGGTTTGGCTGGGGCTCTCTGAGGGATGGTTTGGCTGGGGCTCTCTGAGGGTGGTTTGGCTGGGGCTCTCTGAGGGTGGTTTGGCTGGGGCTCTCTGAGGGGTGGTTTGGCTGGGGCTCTCTGAGGGGTGGTTTGGCTGGGGCTCTCTGAGGGATGGTTTGGCTGGGGCTCTCTGAGGGGTGGTTTGGCTGGGGCTCTCTGAGGGGTGGTTTGGCTGGGGCTCTCTGAGGGGTGGTTTGGCTGGGGCTCTCTGAGGGGTGGTTTGGCTGGGGCTCTCTGAGGGGTGGTTTGGCTGGGGCTCTCTGAGGGGTGGTTTGGCTGGGGCTCTCTGAGGGGTGGTTTGGCTGGGGCTCTCTGAGGGATGGTTTGGCTGGGGCTCTCTGAGGGATGGTTTGGCTGGGGCTCTCTGAGGGGTGGTTTGGCTGGGGCTCTCTGAGGGGTGGTTTGGCTGGGGCTCTCTGAGGGTGGTTTGGCTGGGGCTCTCTGAGGGGTGGTTTGGCTGGGGCTCTCTGAGGGGTGGTTTGGCTGGGGCTCTCTGAGGGGTGGTTTGGCTGGGGCTCTCTGAGGGGTGGTTTGGCTGGGGCTCTCTGAGGGGTGGTTTGGCTGGGGCTCTGAGGGGTGGTTTGGCTGGGGCTCTCTGAGGGGTGGTTTGGCTGGGGCTCTCTGAGGGGTGGTTTGGCTGGGGCTCTCTGAGGGGTGGTTTGGCTGGGGCTCTCTGAGGGGTGGTTTGGCTGGGGCTCTCTGAGGGGTGGTTTGGCTGGGGCTCTCTGAGGGTGGTTTGGCTGGGGCTCTCTGAGGGGTGGTTTGGCTGGGGCTCTCTGAGGGTGGTTTGGCTGGGGCTCTCTGAGGGGTGGTTTGGCTGGGGCTCTCTGAGGGTGGTTTGGCTAGGGCTCTCTGAGGGGTGGTTTGGCTGGGGCTCTCTGAGGGTGGTTTGGTTTGGGGGTGGTTTGGCTAGGGCTCTCTGAGGGTTGGCTGGGGCTCTCTGAGGGTGGTTTGGCTGGGGCTCTCTGAGGGTGGTTTGGCTGGGGCTCTCTGAGGTTTGGTTTGGCTGGGGCTCTCTGAGGGTGGTTTGGCTAGGGCTCTCTGAGTGGTGGTTTGGCTAGGGCTCTCTGAGGGTTGCTGGGCTAGGGCTCTCTGAGGGGTGGTTTGGCTGGGGCTCTCTGAGGGGTGGTTTGGCTGGGGCTCTCTGAGGTTTGGTTTGGCTGGGGCTCTCTGAGGGGTGGTTTGGCTGGGGCTCTCTGAGGGGTGGTTTGGCTGGGGCTCTCTGAGGGGTGGTTTGGCTGGGGCTCTGTGGTGGGGTGGTTTGGCTGGGGCTCTGTGGTGGGGTGGTTTGGCTGGGGCTCTCTGAGGGGTGGTTTGGCTGGGGCTCTCTGAGGGGTGGTTTGGCTAGGGCTCTCTGAGGGGTGGTTTGGCTAGGGCTCTCTGAGGGGTGGTTTGGCTGGGGCTCTCTGAGTGGTGGTTTGGCTAGGGCTCTCTGAGTGGTGGTTTGGCTAGGGCTCTCTGAGGGTTGCTGGGCTAGGGCTCTCTGAGGTTTGGTTTGGCTGGGGCTCTCTGAGGGGTGGTTTGGCTGGGGCTCTCTGAGGGGTGGTTTGGCTGGGGCTCTCTGAGGGGTGGTTTGGCTGGGGCTCTGTGGTGGGGTGGTTTGGCTGGGGCTCTGTGGTGGGGTGGTTTGGCTGGGGCTCTGTGAGGGGTGGTTTGGCTGGGGCTCTGTGAGGGGTGGTTTGGCTGGGGCTCTCTGAGGGGTGGTTTGGCTGGGGCTCTGTGGTGGGATGGTTTGGCTGGGGCTCTGTGAGGGGTGGTTTGGCTGGGGCTCTGTGAGGGGTGGTTTGGCTGGGGCTCTGTGAGGGGTGGTTTGGCTGGGGCTCTGTGAGGGGTGGTTTGGGTGGGTCTGTGGTGGGGTCTTGTTTGAATTAGTTTACAGGCGGTGAAATGAAGCTCCCTGCTGAGATGTGAAGGGCCCAAGCAGCCTGAAGTCCCTTTCATACTATCTCTCCCTGAAAGGCATATTTATATCTTCCAGACTAGTAATTAATCACGCCTGTTTTTTTCTGATGGATGGTGGTGGCGAGAGGGGAGGGTGGGAAGAAGGAGAGGGTGGTATGTGTGTTTCAGAGATCTCTTTGTCCTGCCAAAAGCCACATAGCATAACCAAAATTAAAACATTGATTTAATTTAATGCAATGAGGCAAGAGATACTGGTTTCTCAAGTCAAGCTTCGTGTTTATGTTAAATGAAAAGGACATCTCGTCATCCTTGGTTTTGTAAGACATTGCAAGCTTATTCAGCAAACTCTGAAAACAAAAAGGATTTTGTCTGTCACAAACTTTCCCTCTATTTCAAGATGCAGACTGAGGATGGTAAAGAAGTTGGCCCTGCATAATAGCTGGTGCTCAGCTTACTGTGGTGTGGAGTGTGTTTCTGAATAAGTATTAGATTGCATATTTTTCATGGTCATTGGTATGTTATAAAACTTGTGCCTCAGTGTATTGATTCCACCCCTTCTATTGTACTACTGGATTTAGAAAATGTACCACTCCAACCAACTATTCAATATACAAGCAGCTTTTTAAACAATAAGTGAAGATGTTTTAGATTTTTGGCAATGAAGTTGAGATATGCCTGTTGGAGAGTTGTAGACACATTTACAATCCCGTTTGATAAAAATATTGGTCATGGTCAGTGGATGCAGTGCACGGTACGGTTAAGAGTTCTTTGATCTCTATGGCACCCATCTTGACTGCTCCCTGAGGACCGGACATCATATGGTTGTTGTAGTAAATGACTATGTGACCACAGTGTACATTTTCAACTGTAATCCTCCTAAGATTCACTTGTGTCGGTTTTAGACATGTTTAATTACATTGTGTACAATTTAGGACTATCCCACTGTTATGGGTTGGCTTAAATGTCACATTTAAACTAGAAAACAACTGCCATAGGCCTATATGGTCTGCTACTTTACTTAGCCTAAGTACCAGCTCAAGTATTTTTCCAAAGATCTATTTAAGCATGACTTCTTTTAGGAGTAGCCTACTGTTTTGGAGTAGAGTTACACTATTTGTTAGTTTCAGTTTTTGAGCATTCGTGCAGCCTATGGTTTGTTTTATAGTTGTCTTGGGCCAAGGTGTTTCCTGAATGAACATGAGCGGTTGAAGACGTTGAGCGTGTTAGGCTATATCAGGCAGTATTAAAGGGCTCCTAAAGGGACCTGTTATGTTTACGTTTACATAGATATATTTGGCTGCTATTTCAGACTTGTCTGCCATGTGCACCCTACAGTGTAACATTGTATTCCTCTTAAGCATCTTCTCATCCAGACTGGCCAGGCTGTGTGGCACATCTGTAATAAGGTCACTGTGAAGGTCAAATGGACGAATGACAAAGCACAGGGAACACTTGTCATGCTACTGTGTGAGTGGGAACGGAAAAGACACAGTTTCAATGTCTTTCTATAACTTGATGTTTAATGCCAGTCAAAGTTACTGTGGAGCTACTTCAAAGCCATTCACAGTAATCCATATTACAGCATCTACGTTGTGCGAATAGCAAACACAAAGCATTTTTGATTGGCGTTCAGTCAGTCCATAGCTCTGTCAGCTGCTGCTCTGTAGTTACAGGCATGGACCCGGTATGACGTGGGTCTGGGAAAGAGTTCCGGATCATTTTATGTCTCTCTGTCTATCAAACTTTATAATGTTCTGATTTTTTTTACCCCACTGGCACAGTCCTTTAATTAGATTATACCAGAGGAATAACCACAGTTCAGATGCCAATTTGTGTCCCAGACTGTGTAAAAATGAGCTGTTCCACTGGCTGGCAAAACAGAGCAGGTGAGAGCAGACAAGGTCCTGAGGCAGAGAGCCGTGCGTCGACTTCTTCAGTAATCCCTTTTTTTCTCTCGCTCTCTCCTTTGCGTTCAGAGCTGAGCCTCCAACATTATTAAAGTACCTTGCAATCATAGACTAACACAGAGGGAGTATGAATTTTCTAGGAGATAGTAGGTGTAGAATAGCTTTTAATATACATTGAGCAGGTTTATGTACTTTGAATATGATTGTGTTGGCAGGCGGTGAGAATGTGTGGATATTGACACGGACGTGGGGCTCTGACAGTGTGTTAACTCAGTCACTCATTACACAGCTCTCAGACTGAGCAGGAAGTTAAACACTATGAATCCACCAGAGGGTCTAGAGACGGGCACTAAATGATAGCAACAAAGTATTTCAAATACAAACTGGTTGCCAAATGTGGACGTGTGCCAGGAGAAATGATAATTGTCATGAAAAATAAACTCCAAATATCATTATTACAGCGAGCCATGTTGCTTCCAATAACAATCAAACTTTTTATTTAGTCTGTTACAAATCTATAATTTACATTGAAAATAGGGGCTTGTGTTTGAAGAGCAGAGCCAAGGAAAGCAGTGGAAGTGGACAGCTGTAGGTAATTAGAGTAGGCCTTGGGATGGCCAGGGATTCAAAGTAAACATGAGCGCTTTCCACAGTCAACAACATTTACAAATGTAGAAGAAGGAAGCTACTGAATTTGTGAAGAATGTGCAGTGGGAATGGAAAGCGTAGAAGCATGAAGCCAGCAGATGGCCAAAATTAAATCCATGCGGCATGTGGCTAACAGGACTATGGGGTGATTCTTCTGACGGTGGACCCTGAAGTTCGAGGAGGGCCAGAGCAAGGCTGTTCCGGGTTAATACTTATAGGTTTACATCCATTGGTAGACTCAGATTTTCTAGAAATTCCCCTTCAGGGGAACACACTTTTATATTTTTAAAGCAGAACTTTGGCCTCCCTCTGTTTGCTACTGTGAAATAACAAATCAACTCTGGCTCCTCCTCACTCAGACTTTCTGAAGGAGTCTGTAGTCTGCAGCTTTCAAACTTCATGTATCTTGTCATCAGAGGTGATGTGATTGAAACAATTGACCATTGAGGAGCTTCAAACTAGAAGATGAAACCAAACTCTTTTTAGGCTTGTGTCCCTGAAGAGCTTCAAGTTTTTACTTTACATTTCTGAAATGTCTCAGATGCAGGATGACTGACAGGGGAAAGTTGTTCTCCTGTGACATTATGTGGGCCCCAGCTTGTCCCTGATAACATTTTCATCCCCCAGAACTCAAGTGGCTGGGAGATTTTTTTTCTCCTGTCCTGTGAGGTCTAATGGACCACATAGCAGTCTTTAAGAGGTCGGCCTAGAGGAATGTATCATGAGGCAGATACATTTATTACCACTCTGAGCTGTTCTTCCATAATTAATAGGATTGTAATATTTCACAGTAAAACCCATTCTTTTTCCAGCCCTGCAGACATTAGGTGGATCCTTAACGGAAAAAATAGGAATCAAGGAATCTCATTTCTTCACACAAAAGGGGTTTTAACTCTTCGAAAATGTATATTTTTATAAATGGTTTACTTTAGCAGAAAATGTGTTGTATATTTTATACCACCGATAACATACGCATAGTTTAGAGAGGACCCACCTGGCACACACTGGTTGAATCAACATTGTTTTGATGTGATTTCAATGAAATTACATTGAACCAACGTGGAATAGATGTTACATTGACGTCTGTACCCAGTAAGGAGAGCTTTGTTTCAGTGTAAAAGGCTGCTGTTTGGCCAGTCAATTTCGCTACACTTTGAAGTGTGTTGAAATTGTCAACATTCTTGACACTCGTCCCTCTTCTAAAGGACCGACAGGAGAATTATGTGAAGCGCCAGTAGAATGCCACAGTGAGAAATGTAACAGCGGGAAGTTAGTCAGTGGAATACAATCATGTTCAGTCTGTCTCTCTCCATGGCATCCCCAAACCAAATATTAGCCCACTGGCTGGAGAGTCTATTTTAACAGCCTCCCTTGAAGCACTCATTGTATTCTATTTTTTTAAATGGCTGCCATAGAATTCGATCATCAGACATGCTGCTTCTCTCTCCTCTTTTTGGCTGTCTTTAACAATGATATAACAATTGCATTACAAGTGCTAGTGTCATAAATTATGTGCACTGGTGTGCATAGGCATTCGATTTGGCTTGTAAAACGCTGGGTGAGACTGGGCGAGAGAGTAGGTTTTGTTTTTCAAAGCCAGGCACAACTTCAGAGGAATGAGGTTGAACATTTGCTTTTTGTTTAACCCCACAGCTTGAAGAAACAAAATACTGCCTTTCACTGGCCGCTCAACCACTTCTATTAAAAAAAGACCGACGGCCCACCATACTGTGCCCATTCATTTCACTCTTAATATTTCAAAATGTTGCTAATGTGCAATAGGTTGTCCTTTAATGCATTTCTTGAGTTTCCCTGCCTGAATTCTGTATGCCATGTTTGTGGAGCCAGTTGGAGTGAAATTCTATGCATGTTAGCTGTACTGCATGTATAGGGTCCCTTGGCGTGATATGCTGGGTGTATTTATGGAATAGGAAGTGAGAACATGTGGAAAACCATTGTTAGCCAGGACTATGCTTTAATTTGAACAATGACTCGTTTTTTATTTCATCCTTGAATGCAAAAAATATTTAATGGGGTTTGGCTTCACTGTTCTCCATGGACAAACCGATTCCTACAGTGTCACATTCTGTGCCATGAATCATTCATTCTTACAAGTAACAACATTGACAGCACAGTGTCATTACCACTGAGGCTGATCACAGCTCACAGTTATGCAGTCTTCATCAAAGCACACAGCTGGTAAAGGAGAGGCAAACTTGCTGAGTAGTTTTGTGATGCCCCAGATACAAATAATGTCTGTTCCATTTAGAGCAGTAATCAGGGCCTGTAGTATGCCTGTCTGAGTTATCTGCCCGTCAGACTGCATAGAGCTGATGTGAGCAACAAGGCCCTCAGCCCTCTGACCGGGTGTGCCTGCGCCCCTCACCCCTCTGACCGGGTGTGCCTGCGCCCCTCACCCCGCTCTTCTGAAGACTGGAAGTTGGGTGGTTTTATGATTTAATGACTGCTGTCGGATCCGATCAGGGACTAAGATGAACGTTGCCAGCTGTTCTACCTGCACTCTGCTCTGCTCTCCTCGTCCTGTTTCTGTTTCTCTCATACATGTCCAACATGCTCCACATACAGCGGCCTCACGGTGGTAGTGGAGATCCTTACTGGGGGAATCTGTACCCTTTGTACCCAGCTAAGTGGCTGTTTTAGGCTCCCATTATGAATGTGCAGTGTGTACAGCCAGACGTAAGATTATCAATAGAATGACTAAATGGTATATGGGCTTTGTGGAATGATATTGTTGGTTTTATTTTGTGGAAATGGGGTCTGATGTGTCTGATTACAGTGAAGCCATTCATTCCAGTTGTCCCAGTGTAAATGCTCTACATGCTTTAGAATGTGATACGGAGATGTATATTATGTATCTCATTTGAGATTCTGTGTTAAATATCAGGGTCGGGGGAATGGTCAAATCTACATTTAAAGGAGTGGGATTTCTCATGACCAAGATCTGAGGATGTGGGACCGAGTTAGACCCCTCCTGTTCCCTGGAGATGGGCTGAGGTCATTAGTTTGACTTTTGAAGTGTTTGGCCTTTTGATGTTCCAATGTTCTCTTTAGGCAGTCTGGCCTGAAGGATATTTAATATTGCTCCCGCAAATTTCCAGTTCGGAATAATTTGAACTGAGCATCTGTCAAAGGAGCAGCCGTTTAAATACATTGGTCACGGTTAAAGAGGCAGAAAATGAGGCCAGATTAGTGGGAGCACCTTTTTCTGTGGTCTGGGTCTGGCCTGGCGAGGGCCTCTCTCTCCAACCGGGGCACAGGGCCTGACGAAAAACACTCCCAATCCTAGATCATTAATGACATCGCCCAGCACCACCGGGGTTAAAACCTCGCTCTCGCCTGTCTTCCACAGGACCATGGCTCGCCTGTCTTCCACAGGACCATGGCTTGCCGTCCGACACCCTCGCTCCTTTGTGCTGCTGTGGCACGAGGGGGATTGTCTCAGGGTTTCAGCTCCTTGATATTTTATTAATGAACGTTCTGGAGGAGAGCCCAGGCTAGACCAGACTCCCCTCTCTCTCTCTCTCTCTCTGAGACGCCCTGAGTAACGGGGGAGCGCTGCATCCCCAGCGTCTCCACATCAAACATCCCCCTTGTGTTTCCACTGGGGGTGTGTAGGGGGACCTTTATAAGGGTACACAATCTTAGGCTATGTTTTATCGCTGGGAGAACCATGAAAGAGCATGCATTAAATGGTCTGAAAGCAGCTGTCAGTGCTTATTGTAACTGACTGGGCCTATCTCTTGCAAAGCTTTTTAGCTTGTCTTCTTTCCATCAACCACAAACAAACAAAGGACCATCCCTTGAGTGACAGCAATATACAATGTGCTGTGGAGATGGACATTGTTTCATTGCTTTATTAGGTTCTCGCTGGGTTCTTTAGGAAATGAAAACTTTGGATTAAAGCTTTTTGCCATATGACACTCAGCTCTGATGGTTTAGTTTTAAGAGAGGTATTGTGTCATACTTTCCTTGTAGAGATATTGTAGATACATTGTGTCATACTACTGTTAAACCTTTAAAAATATTGAAAAAAAAGTTTATTTTTAAGAATATTAGATGTAGAATCTAGCAGTCTTGCCCAAAAACGTTACTTTGTGTGTTTTATAAGGATCCCTTACAGTACTAATGACCTTTATGAAATAGATTGAGAACATTTCTTTTGCATGTAAGGAGCGTGTGAAAGAACAAGGGGAGAGTACTTGTTAATGTTGGTGAGTAACACAACACTCGTTCACACCCCTCTCTCCTATTCCCCCTCATCACTCTGCCTCCCCACCTGGGTCGAGACTGCAGAAGATGAAGACAGGTTGCGTGAGTAGAGCGCCCCAGACACTATCTTTGGGGGGAAATAAACAGCACATTAGTTCCAGGTTGTCTTGGAACGGTATGAAACAGAAGAGCGGAGTGGAGAGGTTAGGGGAAGTCCACTCCAGGATGGGAGCTGGGGATTATTAACGGGCAGGGACTCGTATTAAACCAGGAGTTTGCTCACCCTGTCTTTCCCCCTCTTACTCACGTTCTCTCTCTTTCTTTCTCTCTCTTTCTCCCTCTTTCTCCCTCTCTCTCCTGCTTTTGCCATGTGCTGTAGATTAGCTGCAGTCCAGAAATGACCCCCCCTAGCCCCCCAACTTTCTCTATTAATTTTTACAAAGGCAGTGAAATTTGTTTCAAGGCGAACGTGACTTGCTTTTCAGACAGGTTTGGCGAAAAGGGGGTAAATCATTCTGAGTGTCACGCCCTGGCCATAGAGAGGCTTTTTATTCTCTATTTTGGTTAGGCCAGGGTGTGACTAGGGTGGGCGTTCTGTTCTTTTTTCTATGCTTTTGTATTTCTTTGTTTTTGGCCGGGTATGGTTCTCAATCAAGGTTTTGGGTTTTGTATTTCGGGTATGGTTCTCAATCAGGGACAGCTGTCTGTTGTTGCCTCTGATTGAGAACCATACTTAGGTAGCTCTTGCACACATGGGTTTTGTGGGTAGTTATTTTAGTGTGTGTTGCACCTGACGGAGCTGTTTCGATTGTGCCTTTTGTTACTTTGTATTTAGTGTTCAGTTATATTTAATAAAATGCCGGACACGTACCACGCTACACCTTGGTCCTCACCTTCTTCATACGACGACCGTTACAGAACTACCCACCACCACCAAAGGACCAAGCAGCGTGGTGAGGAGCAGCAAAGCTATCTGGAGAAATGGACATGGGAGGAGATACTGGAAGGCAAGGGACCCTGGGCACAGGCTGGGGAGTATCGCCGTCCACAGGAGGAACTGGAGGCAGCTAAGGCTGAGTGGAAACACTACGAGGAGTTGGCACGGCTGGCAAGGAAGCCCAAGAGGCAGCCCCAAAAATGTATTGGGGGGGCACACGGGGAGTGTGGCAGAGTCAGGAGTCAGACCTGAACCAACTCCCGGTGCTTATTGTAAGGAGCCAAGGATGGAACCAGAGCCGGTCAGGGCGAAATTGGAGGTGAGCGACGGAAGCGAAGCAGAGACAGTGAAGGAGTTAATGGAGAGATTGGAGGAGCGAGGAATGAGGGAGTTGCTGTGTTGGTGCATGAGGCACGACATCCGCCCGACAGAGCGTGTCTGGGATTTGATGTCACTTGAGTCAGCTCTCCATACTCATCCTGAGGTGCGAGCTAGCCATCTGGTGAAGACTGTGCCAGCCCCACGCACCAGGCCTCCTGTGCGTCTCCCTAGCCCTGCACGCCCTGTGCCAGCTCGGCACTACAGCTCTCCAAGACGTGCTTACCATAGCTGGCATCGTACTGGTCAGCTGGTCAGGCACCGTGTTATGCGGTGGAGCGCACAGTGTCTCCAGTACGTGTCTTAGCCCAGTGTGCTACATCCCAGCTCCCCGCATCTGCCGGGCTAGGGTGAGGATCCAGACAGGACGGATGGTGCTAGCCCTGCTCTCCAGACCTCCAGTGCGTCTCCTTGGGCCAGGATATCCTGCGTCTGCGCTGCGCACTGTGTCTCCCGTGGGTCTGCACAGCCCAGTACGTCCTGTACACACGTGCCGGGCCAAAATCACCATCCAGCCAGGACGGGTTGTGCAGGCCCTTAGTTCGAGACCTCCAGTGCGCCTCCATGGCCCGGTCTATCCTGTGCCTTCAAGGACCAGGCTGTCTCTCCGTCTCCTTCCTCCAGAGTCTCCCTCCAGCCCGGAGCTGCCGGAGTCTCCCTCCAGCCCGGAGCTGCCAGAGTCTCCCTCCAGCCCGGAGCTGCCAGAGTCTCCCTCCAGCCCGGAGCTGCCAGAATCTCCCTCCAGCCCGGAGCTGCCAGAGTCTCCCTCCAGCCCGGAGCTGCCAGAGTCTCCCTCCAGCCCGGAGCTGCCAGAGCCGCCCTTTACTCCGGAGCTGCCAGACTCTGACTCCTCAGTCCAGAGGTGCCCCTCAGCTGCGAGGGTCCCGCACCCGAGCCGCCGCAGTAAGAAGGCCCACCCGGATCCTCCCCTTTAGAGTCAGGTTTTGCGGCCGGAGTCCGCACCTTTGGGGGGGGTACTGTCACGCCCTGGCCATAGAGAGGCTTTTTATTCTCTATTTCGGTTAGGCCAGGGTGTGACTAGGGTGGGTGTTCTATGTTATTTTTTCTATGTTTTTGTATGTCTTTGTTTTTTTGTCTGTTGTTGTCTCTGAGAACCATACTTAGGTAGCTCTTGCCCACATGGGTTTTGTGGGTAGTTATTTTCTGTGTAGTGTGTGTTGCACCTGACGGAGCTGTTTCGGTTGTGCCTTTTTGTTACTTTGTATTTAGTGTTCAGTTATATTTACTAAAATGCAGAACACATACCACGCCACACCTTGGTCCTCACCTTCTTCCACCAACGGCCATTACACTGAGACTTTATTTCCCCACCCTCATATGCTTGTCCTTATTTTGCTGTGCTCAGTTTTATAGCAAGCACACACAGTGGGACCCACAATTAACCTAAAGCAGACTGTTCATCAGAAAAAGAACCAGAACCCTGACTTCAATGTTAATTGTCTACAAATAGTTAATTATCTCCTCGATAGGTGTGTCATCGAAGGTCTGTCCAAATCAGTGGGGAATACAACAGGTAATTATATTGATCTTTTGGTTTTTAATTGTCTATTTTTTCCACTCTTTCAATCATTTGTCAGTGTCAATTAAATGGCACCCTGTATTTGTCCATGTTTTTCAACTCCAGAACATTCTACAGCACTATCTTATAGCATAACATTTTGGCCTGATAACAAAACCACTACTCTCTAAAATTCTAGTATGCTATTGACCAGAGTGTACACTACCCTAAGACATTTATGTTTCTCTAGTCATGAGTTAGCCTGCTGGTGGTTGTGTTTGATATATGGATGTGGGTGTACAGTGTTCACTATATCGAATGGAATGAGTACCTGGGAAGTGACTATGAGTGTGTGTTGTTTGTTAGTGATGCTCTCCACGGTGTGTCTGAGCTTGAGGTGATGTGTGCTGGCTGCACTCCAGTTTTTAGTGTTAAGTAGTGCAGCAGGGGTCGTGGTTCAAGGCCAGGCACATTTAGCTAATTGAGAGAGTGGCCGGCATGTTTGAAGTACGCCAGGCGGTGTTACAGGCTTTGAAGTTCGATTGGGTGTTAAGCAACCAGGAAATGGGCAGTAGTTAGTCTCTGTAAAGTTGTACATTTCCCCCTCCTCTGGTGGCAAGGGGAGACAGCAGCGGAGGGGGATTTGCTGTAAGTGTGGTACTGCTCTGGAATGCCCTGTCAGGGTTCATTAGCCCAACCCGTCTCCTTCTGAGGAGGAACTTGGCTAGTGGTTTAAAACCAATTTCCATTACCTGGCTTCGTTTTTATCAACTTCCGTGCCATTACCACCTCTCCTCCTCTCTCTCTCTCTGGCTCTGCCACCTCTAAGAGCTGTGTGGGCTGGAGGAGGCCCTGGTCTTAGTTTCCCCCATCTCCTCTCTCTTCCCCCTGATGAAGCTCGGTGGAGGACGAGCCTGCTTCCATACCCTGACTAGAGTATCACTCTGCAGGGGACTTTGTGCCATTAACACCTTCGACAAGACCAGACACCTGAAGAAAAAAGGAAGATTTTGAAGAACATAGAAAATGGTATTTGAATGTTGAGAATAGGCCATTGAGTCTCTCCAAGCTTGTAATGGCCTTCAGCAGCTGACTTTCCAGATGTCAGAGTCAGGGGCACAGTATATGATAGTGTAGCTCTGAAATCCTTCCCCTCCTTGACCCTAACCCACCAAGTGTAGTTGTATCAGTGGGGAGCGTCCATGAAAAGGACCGTTTTAGAGCAGCCTCAATGGGCTTGAGGAGTAAGGAGCTGTTGGAACTCCTCTGACTGCTATATTGGAGCAGGGAGAGATGGAGAAGAAGGGGTGAAAGGGCAGGTGTCTGCCACAGAATTTAATTAGAGAGACGGGATGCTTTGTCCTCGATAAAGTTGCTTTAGGCATTCTTTAATCCCCCCCCCCATCTCCAGCAGACCCCCCCTCCTCCATCAAGTTCATTAGTATTCATCTTGAAGGAGTGTCACAATGCTGAGGGATGTCTGTACTTTACGTCACCTCATCTCGTTAACTCAAGCTTACTCACACACTCTGACAAAATACTTCCTTAATGACTCCCTCTTGCCAAAATGTGGCAGCCGTGTCATAGTATCTAGAACAGATTGGTCAAGCAGACTTCACTAGTTGTTGTCAGATGTCAGATGAGAGAGATGTCAGATGTCAGAGAGAGAGAGAGAGAGAGAGAGAGAGAGAGAGAGAGAGAGAGAGAGAGAGAGAGAGAGAGAGAGAGAGAGAGAGAGAGAGAGAGAGAGAGAGAGATATATATAACACACACACTGTATTAGGAGCTCAGTTTAGGGGATCCACCATCTATTGGTTAGTACCAGATGTTGTTCCTTCTCTCGTCCATGGTTGGTTTTACCTGTGTGTGCTAGAGATGAACCACATTATCTGCTCTGCCATAAAACAGGTTTGAACAGGGGTCTATGAGGGTTGAGTGCATGCAGCCATTGTTTACTGTGTTTCTGAAAGAGATTAGTAAGAGCCCGTCACATGAAGGCAATCTTCAAAGAGACCCTGGAGAGGAGATTTGACATGAGGACCATGGCTGTCATGTTCACAGAGATGTGCCCAATAAGACTCGCTTTGCTATGAGGGAATGCAACAAGCTAGATCAAACGAAAGCAAGGCCGCTGGATCATTCATGTGTTGCCTGTTCATTAGTCGACAGGTTTGAATAAGACAGTTAATATGGGAGATTTGGAGATCAATCATGAACTGATTAAACATTTAATTAAATCCAGGAGGGGGATATGATTGTTTTGATAAATAGGAGTGTATGTAATAAGCAATTAACTTTTAAATTATTGTGACTTACATGATGGTGTTGCCAAATAAGTTAATAATAGAAGAATTGCTTTTGAAAAGTAAGTAAATAGCATTTTTTTTTAAATCAAAAGGCTTTTCTTCAGCTTTTAGCCTAGATAGCAACATAAAAAAAAAGTGAAAATTGAGATTAGACTGAGCAATAATACTGCCCATCGCTCATTAAAACTGTAATCGTGTGTAAAATGAGATTGATGGAAATGTATCTAAAAGGTCAAGGAAAGGGAATTTTCTAGGCTGACACAGGATTTAATGGACATGGTTTTAATTTAGCCGCTTCTCACAACACTAGGAGGATCAAAATCCCCCCAGGCAAATTATAGGCCCTTACATACGACCCTATCCCCACCTCTCCTCTACCTTCTTTAAATCAAATAACATTGTATTTGTCACACGCACCGAATACAATGGGTGTAGACTTTACCATGATATGCCTGCTTACAAGCCTTTCTACAGTAATAAATAAATACAAATATAAAAAATGAACAGGAGGAATATAATCCACAGGAATTAATCTGAATACCAGGTGACTACTGTTCTCGCCATCTCAGCTGAGTTCCACTGTGCTTTTGTTTTTGTAGTGTACAGTGAAAGTGAAATTAAAACCCAGTTCTTAAATATGGAAGTGATTTAAGTTGATGAAATGCATTTAGCGTCTGTTTGGCGTGCTCTGTTATAGCCATCACTAAAGAGAAGAGGCAGGAGATGGTTGTGCCAAGGTCCCTCAATAAAAGACAAGGTCAGCTCCCCCCACACCTCTCTCTCTCTTTCTCTCTCTCTTTCTCTCCCGATCTCTATTTCTGGTAGTTTGCTATATAATCTAATGCCTGGGAATGGCTGGATCCTGCGCAGGGGAACACTGTTGGTAGGATTTACCTCAGCATTTGACCACAGTTTCTCTCCTTATTATCCTTTTTTCTCAACAGGCCTTTAAGACCAATATTTTAAAGCTCAACTCGATTCCATCCCCCGCTTACACGTTGGATATAAAGTATTTATTTCCTTTAATCGCTAGGTATCACACTGAGCTCAATAACTCCATTCCGCAGTAACAGGATTAGGTGTATCAGTGGGTGAAATTAAGGACATACGTGTACATCTATCGACCAAGAGCACTTTGAATGTAATGGTTTGAGTCCTGAATGCTCGGGACTGGTATGTCTTGTTTTTTTGTATGACAGAACTGATGAATTCATTCTGTCACTAAGTCTTAAGAAACAGAAATTAAAGGGGAACATTATTGTTTATTCATGTTCTGTCTGTACTTTACCTTGGCAGCTGTGTGACTGTCTTATTAAATATAGGTTGATTGTGTCAGGGAGGGTCTGCTGAAAGTTGGAGAGTTGAAGAATGAATGAACAAAGTGTATGTGAACGTGCATGTGTCTACGTTGTGTGTTTGTGTTAGTGTGGCTGCTTTCACGTGGGGGGGGATGAGTTGCATAGGTTATTGAATTGTGCTGTAGTTTTGAGTTTTGATCCGCTTTCTGCGGTCTTGGTCTCCCCCCTGCATGGCTGTGAGGTGCAGACCCAGGGCCTGCTGTTTTAAAGGTTCATTTCAAATCTCCTCCAGAGGCCGATGACTGAGGAGCCTTGCCTTTGATTGATTTTTGAGGCCATTGATCTAATTTCAAAGCCTTTGAATTTCTCCTCTGCATCCCTCGTTTTTTGTGAGGAGTTGAATGAACCTAATTTCCCTGCACCTCATGCAGGGCCGGGCTCGCCGAGGTGGAGAAAACATAGCCAATAAAGAAATAAAGAAACCCCAGAAACAGGCCGTTCACAGCGGCACTGGATTTTTATAGACTGGATCAATTAAATGTGTCTTATTTGGAACGGTGGGGCTCCGTAACTCGATAAGAGGTAATGCGGTTGATAATGCCCCTCGCTGTGCGGCCATTAGGCAGGAGAACGCTACCGTGGGACTATTAACATGCAAGGATTACAGAGAGACAAGCCCGGTCTCAACCAATTAAAATCAGGAGCAGCCCAGAAACAAGAGAAGGGGGCAGGCCCATTCGCAGTGAGAGGCCCCGGCCATCCTGTCCTGCTGTGGGGGTCGGAGAGGGAAGAGGGCGCTGGGACTAAGCTGGCTGGAGAGAGCTGCTGCTGGAGTGGATTGGAGGAAAGGAGTAGGGGGCCTTCACCTCTGCATGGGCATTCCTGTACAACTTTCTCTCTTTAGTTCTGCCCTGTACTGCATGTTGATGGACGTCTTTGATGGAGGGAAATACCTCCTACTGTACTTTTTATTCTTATCACAGTTCCCATTTCCATAGGTTTTTCATCAGTTGGAGACTGAGCTGTGTATTTTTTTGCATCAAACACAAAATCTTTATTTTTCTCATTCAACACTGCAAAGACAGCAATGTGTTTAGCATTGTACTGTACTGGACTTATCCTGACCTCTGACCCTCTCTCTATTGAATTTCCTTATCTGAAATGTCCCCTCTGATAATCCTGGTAGACGACTGTTCTATCTATATGTGTAAATGTACAGTATAAATGTGCTTGTGTGTGCCGCTGTGTGTGTGTGTGCCGCTGTGTGTGTGCCCCCCTATCAGTGAGCTCAGACCTGTCAGTAGCTATGTCTGAAGATGACTGGAGACGTTCAGTGCCTGAGGACATTGCAACAGGGTCCCTGGTGCCACCAGCCCCCCCTGACACAATTACCCGCTCATGTCTAATTGGCATTTGAGGCTTTCTCTGCTTGATCAACCATGGCCACATTGGCATGAAGTGGCAGGGCAGCGCTCGCCAAGCTGTGACATAGCTGGTGCCACGCTTTGTTCCTCAGCCTCTGCGCTTCTGGCTGCTTACATAATCCGCTAATGTAAATTTGCTCTAGCTAATTAACATCGTCAGCTCCTCCTATAATCTGATCGGACATGAGATGCATCCGTTCCCTGGTGCCTCTCCGTGTTGTCGGCTGGTGTGTGTGTGGCACTCCAAGCCCGTGACTGACTGGGAGACAGTGCCCTGCCGGATGGCTGCACCCACTCGCTAATCATCCCCTCGTTTAGTTCAGTTTAGTTAGCACAGGATCTGAGTAGGGTAGAGGAATGGGGGTGGGAGAGGAGACTAACTTTCCAGAACTGAACTAAATTAAAATATGAAGTTGATGTGAGCCGGGGGCAGGGGCTGAACATGAAACAGAGCTGTGGTTAGGTGGTGGAACGGGGACATTAATCCACCTGACAGGCCGAGCTCCAGAGATGAGCTGGGAGATATCCGAGGTGACCGTGCTACAGACAAGCAATCATACTTTCAATTAGACTTCTTTCCCTATCCGGCTCTATCTGCCTCTCTGCTCTGGCAGGACGAGAGATCAAGGCAATGCTCTCTAATGGGCCATTCGCACTGAACTGTCTCTGGATGCACGCTGGTCATTAGCCGGCTGGCCCAACTTTGTTAATAAATGACAAGCATCTGGAATATTGATTGGTTAACCTTCAAAGTGGCGCCACGGACCACTGAATGATCAGCGGCTAATGACGGTAGGGATGATGCTGCTGGGTGACTCTGGACCGGCAGTGGGAGGGAGAGGAGGGGAGGTGGTTTGATCCTAAGTTTGAGTTAAGGAGCTACCCCCCCCACCCCCTCTCTGCGACGTTATCCTTCTCAGTCCAGCCCTCTAGCCACTTCTCTTGTTCAGCCTGTCTTTCCTGGATGTCCTGTCCTGGTCTTGGGGATGATGGGGGGATGATGGGAGGGGGGGGGGGTTAAGCTCAGTTCCTGTCTGGGTTGATATGTACCTACTAGCCACCAGCCTCACTCATCCCCTGTGAGGATATGAGATCAGACTAGTCGTTTGTGACAGTGGTGTGTTCAGCGAGCATCTCGCTCACACATTGCCCTCCCCTTCACCAGCCCCACTGCCCCCTCTCTGCCGCACTGCAGGGTAATCAGGACAGTGACACTTTATGAGAGGAGACGACAATGGGATTTACACACAAAGCCTGGCGGAAGAATATCTCATTCGTTACCCTTAGTTAGGGCATGAATAAACAGGGAAAGAAAGTGAACAGGAATTAAGTTTGGTGTGTCCAATTTGTCTTAATTGCATGCATTCATTTGCATCCGATTACTCAGTTACTGACAGGCACTTGAATTGGAGCTGAGTGTTTTGTCTTCGCTGTATTAAGCATTACTTAGAAATGTCATGACTTTTAATTTGTCTCTCTCTCTCTCTCTCTCTATCTCTCGTTCTCTCTCTCTCTCTCTCTCTCTCTCTCTCGTCACTGAATTCAAAACTAGGGCTCTTTCTTTCTCTACACTCGCATTTTATGTCCTCACATTTTTATCACTTGTGCTCCTGGTCTTGTGTACGATTCACCAGAGAAGTGTGTCTGTCAATCTGTGTGCGTGCAGCAGGTCCACTCAGAATGAACAGAGGTGGAACTCCAGGCTGAATCAGCAGCAGTCGAAATCAGTGCGTTGTTGAATGGCCTGCTCTCTCTGTTCTGTGGTGGTGACCCATGTGATGCATGTATACTACACTCCGCGTATTGCTTAGCAGCAACAGTTCGGGATTTGTGTTGGGACAGCAGTGGGAATCTGGGGAGAGAGAGACTGAAATTAGAGGCGAGAGTATTAAAATATTGATGGCCCCTCTCTGTGTCCATCACTAGACTATTCATTATTCATCCTACCTTAAAGGTAGCATGCTAGATGGTCATCTTTTCAGTCAGGCCCCTGCCTGCCTGCCCACTCTCACGTTTGCTCCTCTCTCTCTCTGTGGAGTGTAGATTCTGCTCCAGATTTGGTCATTCACACACAGGCTATGTCTATTTCTATGTCATGTTTTCTCCTCTGAATAAGGCAATAGTTACACCATTGGTGTGTCTGTGTTGGACAGTGTGTTTCTGTGTGTGAGGTGTGTTGGTTTGTGGTAGACAGAGTTGGAGAGCCCTGTTCGGACATGTATATTGTTGTCACGCCCTGACCTTAGAGATCCTTTTTTATTCTCTATGGTTAGGTCAGAGTTTGACTCAGGTGGGAAAGTCTGTTTTCTATTTCTTTGTTTTTGTGTGTGTTTCCCAATCAGAGGCAGCTGTCTATCATTGTCTCTGATTGGGATCACATATAAGTTGTAATTTTCCTTTTGGGTTTTGTGGGATCTTGTTTTCTGTTTAGTGTCTGTACCTGACAGAACTGTGCGCTTTTGGTTTTTATTTTATTGTTTTTAGGTGTCATCAATAAAATTTGGATGTACGCCTACCATGCTGCACCTTGGTCTCCTTCTACAAACGAGAGCCATTACAGCTGTATTTGACCCTATTAGAGGAAACGTTTTTTCAGAGACATGACAAGAAATATCACACATTGCTGTGTTAGGTGTTACTAAGACAAACACCTAGATGTAAAGTGTCACTGTAATTGTACCACAGTTACTGTTGTCTTAGTATTTGATCAAGACTACCCAAAGTAGCAGTACAAATACCTTGATATTTTTTTTCATCCATATGCAATAATATATTCCTAAATACCTACAATTCCAGGAAAGCTACAGTCAGGGACCATATTTCTTATGGATTATATTGCTGATGTGTCTCTGAAAGGGTTTCCGAGATCTTCCTTTGTCAGTTTAGTAATTCATAAACGGGAATCCCCCTGAGGGAAGAGCTCAGGTACTGTGTGTGTCGGCCAATGGGACCTCAGCCTGTAGGACGGGAGAGCTACAGTGTTAGGATTGGAGCAGGTGGGTTCTGGGCTTCAAAGGCCTCCACATAAGCTGCTGAAAAACTATAGAAGGGTCTGCAATGTGCCGAACATCTCAGAGCTTCTGCTCACAAAGACGCAGGGCTCACCATGAGGTCCGAGCCAGCCCAGGAACGCTTTGATGCCACCCATCCCCTCAACTTTTGTTAGTTATTTGGCTGCATTTTCATATATAATGTGTATTCCAAAGAATTTAAAGAAAATCCTGTTGAAAAAACCTTGGAGTTGAGCGCTGATGCTAAGGCTTCAGTCGATTCAAAGGCTCAGCAGCAGTCTTCAGTAACACAGAGAAGCACTAGGTCATTCGCCGGATAAATCGCACTGAAAAAAATAAACCTGGCATAAGTAAAGATTTGATCAATTTTATATTTTTATGTTCTGAGCAGAATAATAATATGTAGAGATAGCGATCAATAGATGAACTTTCAGGTAGCTTGTTAAAAATGATTTAAATGCATGGAGAGACTGAGTAAAGATGAAAAAGTCCCCTCCCTCCCTCTGAACTTGAGTGAATCGGTGAGAGACGCTTTCTGCAAGAGTGTGTTCATCTTCATTTCAGAATTATTTAAAAAAAGAGACACTTCTGTTGATTTCTATCTGTGTAACCGGTATCAATGGTGCCTCTTGAAACTTGTTGGGAAGGAAAAGAACATGAAAAGAGACCATAAATATTCCCCTGTCCCCGCACAGAATAAGGCATCTGGCTGTCGTGTTTCAAGGGTATTCTCTCTGGTGTGTAAAGTGTTGTTCTGGTAAACTAAAGTGAAGGGAAGCATTCACAGAGATGAAAGGACACACAGGGGTATCAAAGGTTTGTTTCAGACCCAATCTAGGCAAGCTGCTATCTGGAATTTTCTATAATGCGACACACAGAACAGAGATGGAAGAGATGTTTCCATTCCCTTCTTCATCTTTGTGAATGTGTGGGTCAATGAGTTTCACCAGAGGACCATGTTGTCCCCCACGATGAAATCGAGAAGGGGACTGTGGATCGGTCTCCGTCCGTCTGTTTATACGTCCGTACTTCTGTTCGTACGTTAGTCATCACACAATATCTGAGACAGAACTGAAACGTGGTTGAATGATGCGTGTAGCCAAATAGATCCGGCATTTACAAAAGGACACTGATTGGCCCAAGGCGGGAGCTATAGTAATTAACTGAAATTTGTCACAGCAGAGAGGAAAAGGCGATGTGAGAGGGATAACTGGGCCCAAAGTCTCTTCTCCAGCAGGTTTTTGTTTTTTGTGTGTGTTTTTTTTTCCGCTCACCAAGCGAGGAGATTTTGTATGGAGGTCAATGAGAGCGTCGAAAAAATGTAATGGCTTATTTGCTACGTGTAACTTATTTGACCGAATAGAAGTTTCGTAGTGCTTAGGTTGTTACTAGTGTACTGATAGTAGAACACGTAGTAGGACACGTGACATCCCAGCAACTTTGAACAAAAATAATTTATTTCAGAGTTTGCCTGTTGTTCACATGCATATCTACACTATCACCATCTATACATGTATTTTCATTGTTAGTACGGCCACTTGATTATCTGATCAATATAATGGATAATATGTGGCCACACGATAACGGCAATTTGTTAGTCACACGCAATATCTCAATTGGCCCAAGGGGCGGCACTGCATCACTCGTGGATGGCGACGTGTTTATGGTTGCCTTGTTTGACATGACCATGATGGGCTGATGGTGTGCTGAAGGTATCCTGCCAGTACTGTCAACCAGGAGGAACTTCTGCATAACATACAGCAACAAGACTGCAACAAGACCTTTAAACAGGTCAACATTCACAAGGCCGCAGGGCCAGACGGATTACTAGGGCGTGTACTCCGAGCAAGTGCTGACCAACTGGCAATTTCCTGACGAGCCTCCCCCAGGTGGTAAGGGAAGGTAACAACACATCTGCCATGCTGATCCTCAACACCAGGGCCCCTCAGGGGTGTGTGCTTAGTCCCCTCCTGCACTCCCTGTTCACCCATGACTATGTGGCCAAGCACAACTCCAACACCATCATTAAGTTTGCTGACGACACAACAGTGATAGGCCTGATCACCGACAATGATGAGACAGCCTATAGGGAGGAGGTCAGAGACCTGGCAGTGTGGTGCCAAGACAGCAACCTGTCCCTCAATGTGAGCAAAACAAAGGAGATGATTGTGGACTACAGGAAAAGGAGGGCTGAACATTCTCATTCGATGAGGCTGTAGTGGAGCAGGTCGAGAGTTTCAAGTTCCTTGGTGTCCACATCACCAACAAACTATCATGGTCCAAACACATCAAGACAGTCGGGAAGAGGGCATGACAACAACTTTTCCCCTTCAGGAGACTGAAAATATTTGGCATGGGTCCCCAGATCCTCAAAAAGTTCTACAGCTGCACCATCGAGAGCATCATCGCCTGGTATGAAAACTGCTTGGCATCCGACCGTAAGGCACTACAGAGGGTAGTGCGTACGGCTCAATACATCACTGGGGCCAAGCTTCCTGCCATCCATGACCTATATACAGTGGCTTGTGAAAATATTCACCCCCCCCCTTTGGCATTTTTCCTATTTTGTTGACTTACAACCCCCCCCAAAAAATCTATTTTAATTCCAGGTTGTATCATTTGATTTACACAACATGCCTACCACTTTTAACCAGTTGCGACGAGCAAACCCGTATCCGGGAGCGTAATCATAGCCTCAAATGCATTAGCATAACGTAACGGACATAAATACCCCTAGAAACCTTTCCTATTCATGAAAATCGCAAATGAAATGAAATAAATATATTCAAACACAAGCTTAGCCTTTTGTTAACAACATTGTCATCTCAGATTTTCAAAATATGAGTTACAGCCAACACTAGACAAGCATTTGTGTAAGTTTATCATGGCATAATGCTATGCTAGGCTCTGCTGGCAGCAGGCAACATTTTCACGAAAATAAGAAAAGCAACCAAATTAAATAATTTACCTTTGAAGAACTTCAGATGCTTTCACTCAGGAGACTCCCAGTTAGATAGCAAATGTTCCTTTTTTCCCAAAATATTATTTTTGTAGGCGAAAAAGCTCACGTTTCTTCACCATGCTTGGCTGAGAAATCGACCGAATAATGCTACAACTATAGCGGCAAACTTTTTTCAAAATTAGCTACATAATATCGACATAATATCGACAAACACGGCAACACACGGTTGTTTAGGATCATCCTCAAGGTGTTTTTAACAAATATATTCGATAATATATCCATCGAGGGAGTTGGTTTCTCATAAGAAGCGATTGGAAAAATGGCTACCTCAGTATTTTACGCAAGGTTTTCTGCGGGAGACACATGTGACCACATGCCAAATATGGTCCCTTACAGCCATTCTTCAAGGGAAATGCCTAAAAAGACATCACAATGCTGTAGACACCTTGGGGAAACCGTGGAAAACGTACGCTCATTCGTAGCTCATTCACAGCTCATTCACAGCCATATAAGGAGTCATTGGCATGAGGCGGTTTTTAAAAATGCTGGTTGGATTTTTATCTGGGTTTCGCCTGTAACATCAGTTCTGCGGCACTCACAGACAACATCTTTGCAGTTTTGGAAACGTCAGAGTGTCTTCTTTCCAAAGCTGTCAATTATATGCATAGTCGAGCATCTTTTCGTGACAAAATATCTTGTTTAAAACGGGAATGTTTTTCATCCAAAAATTAAAATAGTGCCCCCTAAATCCAACTGGTTAAGATGCATTTTATTTTATTTTATTGTGAAACAAGCAAGAAATACGATTTTTTTTTAACAGAACTTGAGCGTGCATAACTATTCACCCCCAAAGTCAATACTTTGTAGAGCCACCTTTTGCAGAAGTTACAGTCTCTTGGGGTATGTCTCTATAAGCTTGGCACATTTAGCCACTGAGAGTTTTGCCCATTCTTCAAGGCAAAACTGCTCCAGGTTCTTCAAGTTGTACGGGTTCCGCTGTTGTACAGCAATCTTTAAGTCAGACCACAGACTCTCAATTGGATTGAGGTCTGGGCTTTGACTAGGCCATTCCAAGACATTTAAAGGTTTCCCCTTAAACCACTCGAGTGTTGCTTTAGCAGTATGCTTAGGGTCATTGTCTTGCTGGAAGGTGAACCTCCGTCCCAATCTGAAATCTCTGGAAGACTGAAACAGGTTTCCCTCAAGAATTTCCTGTATTTAGAACGTTTCATCATTCCTTCAATTCTGACCAGATTCCCAGCTGATGAAAAACATCCCCACAGCATGATGCTGCCACCACCATGCTTCACGGGGATGGTGTTCTCAGGGTGATGAGAGGTGTTGGGTTTGCATCAGACATAGCGTTTTCCTTGATGTCCAAAAAGCTCAATTTTAGTCTACTGTGACCAGAGTACCTTCTTTCATATGTTTGGGAAGACTCCCATATGCCTTTTGGTGATCGCCAAATGTGTTTGCTTATTTTTTTCTTTAACTTCTTGCGTCGAGCCATCCCGGATCCGGGATCGTGAATACAGTCTCAAGCTCATTACCATAACGCAACGTTAACTATTCATGAAAATCACAAATTTAGCCTTTTGTTTAGCCTTTTGTTAACAACACTGTCATCTCAGATTTTCAAAATATGCTTCTCAACCATTGCAAAACAAGCATTTTTGTAACAGTATTGATAGCTAACGTAGCATTTAGCGTTAGCATTCAGCAGGCAACATTTTCACAAAAAACAGAAAAGCATTCAAATAAAATCATTTACCTTTGAAGAACTTCGGATGTTTTCTATGAGGAGACTCTCAGATAGCAAATGTTCAGTTTTTCCTGAAAGATTATTTGTTTAAGGACAAATCGCTCCGTTTTCTGCGTCACGTTTAGCTACGAAAAAAAACCTGTATCCAGGATTGTGTAAATCCGCAAGCTCATTAGCATAACACAACGTTAACTATTCATGAAAATCGCAAATGAAATGAAATTAATCTATTTGCTCTCAAGCTTAGCCTTTTGTTAACAACACTGTCATCTCAGATTTTCAAAATATGTTTTTGAACCATAGCTAAACAAGCATTTGTGTAACAGTATTGGTAGCCTAGCATAGGATTATGCCTCTATTTCAGCATGCAACATTTTCCACAAAAACCAGAAAAGAATTCAAATAAAATCATTTACCTTTGAAGAACTTCAGATGTTTTCAATGAGGAGACTCTGTTAGATAGCAAATGTTCCGTTTTTACAAAAAATATTATTTGTGTCGACGAAACGCTCCGTTTTGTTCATCACGTTTGGGTAAGGAAAAAATAAATAAAAATATTAAGTCATTAAAACGCAAACTTTTTTCCAAATTAACTCCATAATATCGACAGAAACAATCCTCAAGGTTTTTTTCACATATCTATCGACGATAAAATCCATCGTGGCAGTTGACTTTCTCTTCTGAAGAAATGGCACACGCATGGACCTACAGATTACGCAATTTCGAAACAGGACACCGGGCGGGACACCAGGTAAATGTAGTCTCTTATGGTCAATCTTCCAATGATATGCCTACAAACACGTCACAATGCTGCAGACACCTTGGGGAATAGACAGAAAGTGCAGGCTCATTCCTGGCGCATTCACAGCCATATAAGGAGACATTGGAACACAGCGCCTTCAGAATCTGGGGCATTTCCTGTATGAAACTTCATCTTGGTTTCGCATGTAGCATTAGTTCTGGGGCACTCACAGATAATATATTTGCAGTTTTGGAAACGTCAGAGTTTTGTCTTTCCAAGGCTGTCAATTCCATGCATAGTCGAGCATCTTTTCGTGACTAAATATCTTTTATCTTTATCTTTTTAAATACGTTTTTTATCCAAAAATTAAAAGAGCGCCCCTATCTCGAAGAGGTTAAGTAATGGCTTTTTTTCTAGCCACTCTTCCGTAAAGCCCAGCTCTATGGAGTGTACGGCTTAATGTGGTCCTATGGACAGATACTCCAATCTCTGCTGTGGAGCTTTGCAGCTCCTTCAGGGCTATCTTTGGTCTCTTTGTTGCCTCTGTGATTAATGCCCTTGTTGCCTAGTCTGTGAGTTTTGGTGGGCGGGCCCTCTTGGCAGGTTTGTTGTGGTGCCATATTCTTTCCATTTTTTAATAATGAATTTAACGGTGCTCGTGGGATGTTCAAAGTCCCGGATATTTTATTATAACCCAACCCTGATCTGTACTTCTCCACAATTTTGTCCCTGACCTGTTTGGTGAGCTCCTTGGTCTTCATGGTGCTGCTTGCTTGGTAGTGCCTCTTGCTTAATGGTGTTGCAGGCTCTGGGGCCTTTCAGAACAGGTGTATACAGTTGAAGTCGGAAGTTGACGTACACTTAGGTTGTAGTTATTAAAACTAATTTTTCAACCACTACACAAATTTCTTGTTAACAAACTATAGTTTGAGTCGGTTAGGACATCTACTTCGTGCATGACACAAGTAATTTTTCCAACAATTGTTTACAGACAGATTATTTCACTTATAATTCACTGTATCACAATTCCAGTGGGTCAGAAGTTTACATACATTAAATTGACTGTGTCTTTAAAAAGCTTGGAAAATTCCAGAAAAGGATGTCATGGCTTTAGAAGCTTCTGGTAGGCTAATTGACATCATTTGGGTCAATTGGAGGTGTACCTGTGGATGTATTTCAAGGTCTACCTTCAAACTCAGTGCCTCTTTGCTTGATATCATGGGAAAATCAAAAGAACTCAGCCAAGACCTCAGAAAGAAATGGTAGACCTCCACAAGTCTGGTTCATCCTTGGGAGCAATTTCCAAACGCCTGAAGGTACCACGTTCATCTGTACCATGCAGCCGTCATACCACTCAGGAAGGAGATGTGTTCTGTCTTCTATAGAGATTAACGTACTTTGGTGCGAAAAGTGCAAATCAATCCCAGAACAACAGCAAAGGACCTTGTGAAGATGCTGGAGGAAACAGGTAGAAAAGTATCTACTGTATTTCCACAATAAAACAAGTCCTATATCGACATAACCTGAAAGGCCGCTCGGCAAGGAAGAAGACACTGCTCCAGAACCACCAAATCCAGTCTACGGTTTGCAACGGCACATGGGGAAAAAGATTGCATGTTTTGGAGAAATGTCCTCTGGTCTAATGAAACAAAAATAGAACTGTTTGGCAATAATGACCACCGTTATGTTTGGGGTACAAAGGGGGAGGCTTGCAAGCCGAGGAACACCATCCCAACCATGAAGCACGGGGGTGGCAGCATCATGTTATGGGGGTGCTTTGCTGCAGGGGGGACTGGTGCACTTCACAAAATAGATGGCATCATGAGGCAGGAAAATGTTGTGTATATATTGAAGCAACATCTCAAGACATCAATTAGGAAGTTAAAGCTTGGTCGCAAATGGGTCTTCCAAATGGACAATGACCACAAGCATACTTCCAAAGTTGTGGCAAAATGGCTTAAGGACAACAAAGTCAAGGTATTGGAGTGGCCATCACAAAGCCCTGACCTCAATCCTATAGAAAATGTGTGGACAGAACTGAAAAAGCAAGGAGGCCAACAAACCTGACTGTTACACCAGCTCTGTCAGAAGGAATGGGCCAAAATTCACCCAACTTATTGTGGGAAGCTTGTGGAAGGCTACCCAAAACATTTGACCCATGTTAAACAATTTAAAGGCAATGCTACCAAATACTAATTGAGTGAATGTAAACTTCTGACCTATTGGGAGTGTGATGAAAGAAATAAAAGCTGAAATAAATAGTTTTCTCTACTATTATTCTGACATTTCACATTCTGAAAATAAAGTGGTGATCCTAACTGACCAAAGACAGGACATTTTTACTAGGATTAAATGTCAGGAATTGTGAAAAACTGAGTTTAAATGTATTCGGCTAAGGTGTATGTAAACTTTCGACTGTATATACTGAGATCATATGATAGATCATGTGGCACTTAGATTGCACACAGGTGGACTTTATTTAGCTAATTATGTTACTTCTGAAGGTAATTGGTTGCACCAGATCTTATTTAGAGGCTTCATAGCAAAGGGGGTGAATACATATGCATGCACCACTTTTTTCCTTTTTGAATTGTTTAGAATTTTTTTTTTAAAGTTATTTTTTTCATTTCACTTCACCAATTTGCACTCTTTTGTGTATGTCCATTACATTAAATCCAAATAAAAATCTATTTAAATTCCAGGTTGTAATGCAACAAAATAGGAAAAACGCCAAGGGGGATGAATGTTTTTGCAAGGCCACTGTACAAGGCGGTGTCAGAGGAAGGCCAAAAAAGTGTCAGACTCCAGTCACCCAAGTCATAGACTTGAAGTCTAGGTCAAAAGGTTTCCTTAACAGCTTCTACCCCCAAGCCATAAGACTGCTCAACAATAATCAAATGGCCACCTGGACTATTTACATTGACCCCCTGTTTGTCCTTTGTTTTTACACTGCTGCTGCTACTAGTCACTTTAACCCTACCTACATGTACAAATTAGCTCGACTCACCGGTACCCCCTGTATATAGCCTCGTTATTGTTATGTAATGTTATTATGATACTTTTTATTACATTTTTTACTTTAGTTTATTTATCAAATATTTTTTGAACTCTATTTCTTGAACTGCATTGTTGGTTAAGGGCTTGTAAGAACACCTGTTGTATTCGGAGCATGTGACAAATACAATTTGATTTGATCCCCCGATTAGGAATTAAAGAACCATTTCTGCACTCATTTGGCTTGAAAATTAGATCAACAGTGGTGCAGTGTAGAAGTGTAAAGCACCAGAGGCTCCGTGGGGTCTGAAATCTCCCCAGAGCTCCTCTCTACTATTTGAGCCACTCAAGAGAGCTCACTCTCCAGGAACACTCTCCTCCTTCCTCCCTCTCTTCTCTCCTCCTTCCTCCCTCTCTTCTCTCCTCCTTCCTCCCTCTCTTCTCTCCTCCTTCCTCCCTCCCTCCCTCCCTCCCTCCCTCCCTCTCTTTCTCCTCTTATCTCCCTCCCTCACTCCCTCCCTCCCTCCTCCTATCCCGCTCTCTCTCCTCCTCTCTCCTCCTGTCCCGCTCTCTCTCCTCTCCCTCTCTCCTCTATCTAGCTCTCTCCTCTCCCTCTCTCCTCTATCTAGCTCTCTCCTCCTCTCTCCTCCTGTCCCGCTCTCTCTCCTCTCCCTCTCTCCTCTATCTAGCTCTCTCTCCTCCTCTCTCCTCCTGTCCCGCTCTCTCTCCTCTCTCTCTCTCCTCTATCTAGCTCTCTCTCCTCCTCTCTCCTCCTGTCCCGCTCTCTCTCCTCTCCCTCTCTCCTCCTGTCCCGCTCTCTCTCCCTCTCTCCTCTCTAGCTCTCTCTCCTCCTGTCCCGCTCTCTCTCCTCTCCCTCTCTCCTCCTCTCTCCTCATGTCCCGCTCTCTCTCCTCTCCCTCTCTCCTCTATCGAGCTCGCTCTCTCTCCTATCCTGCTCTCTCTCCACTCCTCCCTCCCCACTCTCTTTCCTCCTCTCTCCTCCTATCCCGCTCTCTCTCCATATCTCTTCCTCTCTCTGCAGCATTAAGATGGATGTGTGCTGCGTTTCTTCAGCTTATTTGAATCGAAGCTGCAGACGTCCAATTTTTATCACCTCCGAGGTGGAGATTCAGAGCAGACCTGAAAATATGAAAAGTACATTTATGCTCCATTCCAGTATATTCCCATTTGCCTGGAATGCCGGCCATATTAGAAAGCGCAGCAAATTTTGGGCTGTATTTTCTGACCGAGCTTTTTGAATCCGGACCATCTGCGAGCCATTAAATTATGTGAAATCAGGGGTATTTTTGAGATACATGCAGAGTTGAAAACTGTTAATAAATCTTTGCAGGGGCATTACAGTTGGGAGCCCTGGTTATATAAATATGAGTGTGTTTCGTCAAGGTGATTTCAGCTTGTCTGTGGAAATTGCCCTGCTCACATAACCATGAGGTGGAATGGGCAGAATTAAGGTTGAATCAGGAAAGGGATTAAATAACTTGATGGTACTTTTCCAATCAACTTTTCATCACATCACATAAGTGTCCCTTAGCTTTCCACCGCTCAAGTTTCCTGAATGTATTACTTGTGCTATCATTGCTACATCCCTACACATCTTATTACATCTTTAAATTATACATATGGAATGGCTTGGTTGCTACAATTCTTTCCGCTTCTCTGTCTTTGAAGAGGGCTCTTGGATGTGATTTGACATGGAGAATGTAAAAATGACAAATAAGACAAGTAAAGTGATAAGTTACCTTTGAGAATCCATGTTATGGTGAATAACAAACAGGATGTTTGTGCCTGGTGCTCTGGCTTTCTCTGCCTGCAGATGGAGATGTTGCCCTGGAGGTGGTCTCATCTGCAGCCTGTGTTTTAAGGCACAGCTCTGCTCTGCTCTAATATTGGCTTCTCTCTGGCATCTCTCTAATAGTTTGATTATGCAGGTGTAGAACATGTTATAAGATGATTCATATGTATGGATGTTTTATGTTGTTGTGTTTTGGTAGTATTTCACAAACCTGATTATCCTCTAGTTGAAACCTTGTAACACAGTCATGACAGGCTGAACAACAGTATCATTAATATACATCACATACTGGATGTTTTTGTATGTCATATTCTCTTGTTTTAGACATTTTATACCCCCCCCCCCTTCCTCAAAGCAATTATTATCGGAAATTGTATTTTTGATGTACCTTTTCCCCCACAAATGTTCAGCTTAATTACACAACATCATGCTAAGAATTTACTAACAAGCTAAGAAATCATTGTTGAAATTAGAATCCAGAAACATTTTGTGCTTTCCTGGAGAAACCCAGTGCAGGTGAAGAGCTAGTCAGTGGTGTGGTGTATGAAACCATCCATAAATATGAGAAATTGTTAAGGATGGAGAATGGGGTGCGGAGGCGGGAGATGAGATAGCGGCTGTGAGGATGGCCCCCCTCCTAGCACCGTCCGTCAGAGGGAACCAAGTGGCCATTTTGTGGCGAGTGCGTTGTTGCGATGGTTAACACCCTTCTGCAGTACAGCCACCTGCTTCTCACCATCTCTAATTCTCTCTCTCTCTCTCTTTCCCCCTGTCCCTCGTTCGTCTCGCTCACTCGACTATGAAGACACTTCATCTTCCCTGACAGTCTGACCACTGCTGCCTGTTCTGATGCGTTCAGTATGCCTTCATTGCGTCATAAATAAATCAGAGGAATTACTTGTTCTTTCTCTTTCTCTCTCGAAGTCCCTTGCTTTCTTTCTCGGTCTCTCTCTCTCTTACGCTATCCGAGGTAGAACGAGTGGAGGGAGAGAAAGGGAAATGGTGTACGGGTGGGTTTCCTGTGTGCTCCTCTTCGGAGAGTCTTTTTCACTTCTCTGTGTGGGATCATCACCCTCCCCATTTACATTTATCTCAAAGGAAATACATTATTTTTGCTCTTTAATGGTATTCAGTTTCTTGTTATGACATTATCTGGTGTCATTTTAATTTAAATGTCATGGATGTGAGTGATTTCCCTAATTAATGTGCACGGGGGATAAAAACAACAACAGGAAGAAAGGAAACAAAGCAGTGGTGGTTTATTTTTTTTGGGGTTGTGGTGTGACATGCATTGTTATTAGAGCTGGAACCGAAGCCACACACACACACACACTGTATTGTGGGGCTGCAGATTGCAGAGGGAGCTGGCGGGCGGGGTGGGAGGAGGGGGGAAGGTGGATATGGAGAAAGATTGTCAAGAAACACCTCTCCTTCCCTCTGCCTCCCCCTCCCAGCCCCCAGTACCCCCACCCCTTCCTGTAATCTCCACTCCTCCACGGGTAGTCTCAAACCTTGTGTTCGTCCACCACCATCCAATTACCTGGCAACCCTGCCCTTATCCCCGGCGCAGGCGTGATGCTGCTGCATGATGGGGTTTTTGTATATTGAATTCCATCTCCTGGTGAGATAAAGGGTGTAGGAACAGGGCTCTGCCGCTGCGCCAGATAAGTGTTTCTCACAAACCGCTCCTCACCGCTTCTTCTGACACTGATTGTGGAGAAAAGAGACATTGGGGGTGGCAGGGGAGAAAAGGCAAGGGGATGGGGTTGGTGCGGAGTGATGGGACCCAATTTCATTATGATTTGTTCCTTGTTTTTAATTTGCCATAGAGCAGGACACAGCGAGGTAGATTGGTCCAGTCTGTTACATCTAGCAGCTTGTTTGTTGTCGTGTGTTTGTGGGCTTGTAAGTATGCATCCTGACATGTTAACATATTACTCATGTATCAGATTAATGTCCCCTCACTCATTGTAGCCTTACCCAGAACCCCATTGTGCATCCTGCAGAGTCTGTTTTATTTTCATCTCAGACGCTTGTCCAATCTGCTGAAATGACAGTTAGTGGATGAGCAGCTCTGTGGAAGATCAGATTTTATTCAGGATCATCTCTTCTCTCTCAGTCCTATATGTAACCTGTCCTGAGGAGAGTCTCCATGGCCAGAGCTGCAACCCCCCATCCGTCTCTGTCTGGGCCTCTGTGGGGAACCACACCACACAGCATAACCAGGCCACCCATTGGCTGTCCCGGGGAAGGATTTAAGTGATGGACCACTGTTCACACATCAAACTCGCAATGCGTTTGACAGTGTGGGACAGAAATATTGAAAATAGTGACCACAGCAATATGTATCAAAGGTTAAAAATGGAGGGGTGCTGGTGAACTCTGTGGCTGATTTGTTGAGCCTCCTTAGGAAGGGCTGAACCTGACAACTCTCTATACTGATCCACCCATCCCTGCTCCATGCTTCCAATTAGCCACAATGAGTGATACTCAACTGCTTGGAAACTAATATGTTCCAATTGAATTTCCCTGTGTCAGAGGGCAGTCTGTCCCGTATGGTCCCCTCCCACACAGCTGTGCCACCCACCCCAACTCAACCTGCTCCGAGCCAGCTGGGACCTCAGATGTCAAGTGTGAAAGGTGAAAGGTCAAGTTCAACCTGCATGCCTGTTGGTCGTGCCAACAGCCAGACAGACACTGGGGTCCAGCGGAGAGAGGGGAGTCAACAGCCTCACTACACACAACTGACTGCTGGAACTGATATAGTTAGTTCAGCATGCCCAGTCTTCAGTGTGTGTGTGTGTGTGAGAGTCCAAGTTTCAATGCATTATGTAAATTCCTCTTGCCTGCATGTTTGAAACCCACATTTTTAGTTCGACACTCCAGGTGGTGTGTTATGTCAATCTGTTTATGCACAAACATATGTGCGTACACACACACACATGCACGCATGGCTAGCACACATGCAGGCCCATACGCAGCATGAGTTGGTCCACACCTGGAACAGATAAAAGGCCTTTCATGTTTCAGGGGCTATCTGGAGGTCAGCGTACGCTGGTGTTGAGAGCCAGTTTTACAAGGCGTGAGCAGAGCAGGGGAAGAAATGAAATGAAACCGTATATAGCCAGGTGCCACGGAGAAACAGAGGCTTTTATTAGTCAACCAACCCTGATTCTTCCCCTCACTGATTCTTTCCCCTTGACATCATGTCTTACCAGCCTATTGTAGCTTCTTGTACTTGAAGAGCAGGGTAAAATAACCTACTGTTTTTCATGTCATTTTGTTTACAGTAAATATCCTAGCTCTGCACTCTTGTCAAGTTGTATGTTCTGTCTTGTTTCAGGCATGTATCACATGTTAAGAGGAGACCGTCTTCCTCTCTACCGTATTAACCTCTATCCTTGGGGCTTTTGCCTCTCAGTAACTCTGACATGACACACGCTATTGTAAACGGCACTGCATCAGAGCCAGGATCAAACACACACACACACACATTTATTTTAATAATATATAATATAATAATATAATAATATAATAATAATATAATATATGCCATTTATTTTACTATCCTTGTGGGGACCAAACAATTGATTCCCATTAAAAATCCTATTTTTCCTAAACCTATAACCTAAACCTTAACCTAACCCTAATCCTAAACTTAATCCCAAACCCCTAAAATGAATTTCTAAACCTAACCCCTGACACCAATTGTAACCTTAACCCTAACTGTAATCCTAAACCTAACCCCTGACACTAATTCTAACCCTAACTGTAATCCTAAACCTAACCCCTGACACTAATTCTAACCCTAACCCTAACTGTAAACCTAATCCCTGACACTAATTCAAACCCTAACTGTAATCCTAAACCTAACCCCTGACACTAATTCTAACCCTAACTGTAAACCTAACCACTGTCACTAATTCTAACCCTAACCCTAACTGTAATCCTAAACCTAACCCCTGACACTAATTCTAACCCTAACTGTAAACCTAACCCTTGACACTAATTCTAACCCTAACTGTAAACCTAACCCTTGACACTAATTCTAACCCTAACTGTAAACCTAACCCTTGACACTAATTCTAACCCTAACTGTAAACCTAACCCTTGACACTAATTCTAACCCTAACTGTAAACCTAACCCTTGACACTAATTCTAACCCTAACTGTAAACCCAACCCTTGACACTAAGCTTAACCCTAACTGTAAACCTAACCCGTGACACTAATTCTAACCCTAACTGTAAACCTAACCCTTGACACTAATTCTAACCCTAACTGTAAACCTAAACCTTGACTCTAATTCTAACCCTAAACCTAACTGTAACTGTAACCCTAAACCTAACCCTTGACACTCATTCTAACCCTAAACCTAACTGTAAAACTAACCCCTGACACTCATCCTAACCCTAACTGTAACCCTAAACCTAACCCTTGACACTAATTCTAACCCTAAACCTAACTGTAAACCTAACCCCTGACACTAATTCTAACCTTAACCCTAAACCTAACCCTTGACACTCATTCTAACTCTAACCCTAAACCTCTAAACCTAACAAACACACACACACACACACACACACACACACACACACACACACACACACACACACACACACACACACACACACACACACACACACACACACACACACACACACACACACACACACACACACACACACACACACACACGTTAACGGTAAATTATCACCATTACTCTTAGTGCTGTATAGAAACACATGGATATGGTCACTCCCAAACAAACACATGGATATGGTCACTCCCAAACAAACACATGGATATGGTCACTCCCAAACAAACACATGAATATGGTCACTCCCAAACAAACACATGAATATGGTCACTCCCAAACAAACACATGAATATGGTCACTCCCAAACAAACACATGAATATGGTCACTCCCAAACAAACACATGAATATGGTCACTCCCAAACAAACACATGGATATGGTCACTCCCAAACAAACACATGAATATGGTCACTCCCAAACAAACACATGAATATGGTCACTCCCAAACAAACACATGAATATGGTCACTCCCAAACAAACACATGAATATGGTCACTCCCAAACAAACACATGGATATGGTCACTCCCATACAAACACATGGATATGGTCACTCCCAAACAAACACATGGATATGGTCACTCCCAAATAAACACATGAATATGGTCACTCCCAAACAAACACATGAATATGGTCACTCCCAAACAAACACACGGATATGATCACTCCCAAACAAACACATGGATATGGATGTTGTGAGGATTGATGTCAATGGATCAGACCCCAGCAGGTTCTAGTCTGCACACAGTTGGACATTCTGATTTATTCTGATATATGCTCCTGCGTGAGAGATAAGCTTATAAAAATGCTGGAATACTCAATGATGAAGAGAATCCAAAGAGCTGATTCCTGTATGACTATATAACTTAATCCTGTCCTTATGATATTCACTTTTCCCTATAAAGCCCTCACACACTTTATGACACCTGCATCCTTGGCCCATGCTGTGTACGTTCTCTTCCAGGTGAGATCTGTTGCCAAGCTGTGGGTCAGATACAGTGAGGCATTTAGTTGCATCATGAAATGGTCTCAATGGATCTGTTATTTGACTGTAATTCCACATTGATGGGGGAGTCACTTTTTGTTCCTGGGAAACCTTGATATACTGTGTTTGTCTGCTGCTATGTGTGTGTGTGTCTGTACTCTATACTACAAGTGTGTGCATGCACTCTGTGTATGTGTACTGTAACGGGGTGTGTGTAAGTGCGTGGCCGGACTAGATTGAGCTCCACATTAGCTCCAGTTTCTCGGCCGACGGAGGATCCGTGACACCCGTGTCCCTGTAAAGTTTCCAGTGCAGGTGTAATTCCCTGTAAAATGCCCTATAATTTACTGCCCTTTGGGAGCACACTGTCTCTGGGCGTGAAAATCAATAGGCCGGTGGAGAGGGATTCGGCACGGCCTCTCAGCTCAGCCACAGTAATGCAGCAGTTAGGGTAATTCTGTAATGGCAGGGGATGCGGTCTGGGATATCTAACGCTCTGTCTGAAGCATATAAATGTTTTACAACACCATCGTTTAACCCTTCCTTCCCACTCCACTCTGTCCCCACCCCCCACCCTCTCGAAAAGGATCTTTCCAGAAACCTCCCCCGGAGTGCGGCCCAGACTGGAGGAGGGGGGGGACTGGGTTCACCCTCCCAGATACTCCCCTCACCTCCATGGATGTGCATTCAGACTCTTAATGCTCAATAACCTTGCTGAAGTAGCCTGGGGCATCTTAGCGTATAGCTAATGTTCAAAACCCCCAGTTGTTTCAAAGGGAAGTCATGCAGAAAACATGCATAGAATCTAACAAGACACTGCATGTATAATGTAGTATATGAAGCACAATATAGGTCCATAAATAATAAAGCCGTAATGCAGAGCTCCTATAAGTGTGCAGAGTAGATAATGCTATGATAAACCAATGGAGTGGATTACCAAGAACAAGTAGGAACTAACAAGGAAGTAAAGGGATGAAAGAAGATAACTATACATTTGGTGCTGTGAGAAATTTGAATGTGTCAGAATGCGGTGCCATTGCTTTTACCCTGCTGCTAATGATTTGACCAATAAAGCATTCCTCAGCATGAGAAGGGAGGGAGGGAGGGAGGGAGGGAGAAGCAGACTGGTCGTGCAGTGCTGGAGGGGATCCCTGGCAGGGCTTACAGCACAATCTGGGAGACGTTTCTCAGCTTTCAGCAGGGAGACGAAGACAACGCAATTCATTCTGTGAGAACAGGAACAGTGGGAGATCTCATTGTGCCTGCCTGGATTGGCACCAACAGCAATCACTTGTTTCTGATTTATTAGATAGCCGAGGAAATTAATTTTGTTCCCAAAATGCGCGGTCGGAAATTAGATGGAGAAATTGTGTGAAAGAATCTGTGATTGTTTTCCCCCCACCGTCCCTCCGGAGGTGCTGATAACCGTTGATCTCGTCGACACCATAAATGAAAAACGTATTTTTATTCAGAGACAGAAAAAAGCTGGGAGCTCCAGCAAAGCTGTAATTAACGTTACTATCTCCCCAATCCTCGATGCAGTCTTAACCACCTATTAACATTCCCCCAAGACCTTGGCCCTCAGCCCTGGGACCTCAGGAAGTGGCTGTCCTGCTCTCTGCTTCCGGTCCCCAAGTCCAGATCCCAGAGTGGTTAGCACAGATAGCCAGACCTGGCTGTCCACTTAGCTCTGTCACTTGCCCAATCAACATGGGAACCCACCACACTCAGCCACACTCTGTGCTTATCACAGCTAACTGCTAATCCTTAACTCATTGCAATGTTGGGTAGATGTTGAGGTACATTATCATATGTAATACTGTTATCGTGGTAAATATGATTATATCTTCATTTTTTGTTTTGGACAACACATCAAGCGCAGGAAACCTGAGTGTTGCATCATCTGATATTGCACCACAGAGATTCATCAGACTTATTATTTAGTCGACCAGGTTTGCACACACATTCTCTGATGGCTGCCGTGCTCAAGCTTTGCACCGGTCTTCTTGGAGACATGCTAATGCTGTAACGTGTTACTCACCATGCGTGTCTGATTTCCTCTTTCCTACCACCCAACCCAGCCTCCACCTGTTTCGACTCTGCTTTCATTCAGTCAGGGGGATTGGTATAGCATACCATCTCTGTTGTTATAGCTCACATGAGCGGAGCCTAACACTAAAACTAATGCACTGCATGTATTGTCAACTTCTAATAAATGGTTAAATTAATATGTGGCGTTTCCTGTCTGAACCATCACTAGTTTGTCCCAATGGGCATAGATTGCCTTTAACTACCTGGCTGAACCAGCTCGTCACCGAGTCCATAGTTGATACCACAGTTAGCAACAATGCTAGGTGTCAGTAGCTAACAGGTGCTACTGTGTCTCAGGGAGCAATGAATTCTTGTGAAGTGAAAATGATTGCTCACCCCACCACACGGTCTCTACTTGTGGGCCTGCAATAGTAATAGTTCATTATCTGTTTCAAACCATATACTCTTTTCCCTCCATATAAGGTATGCATGAATGACTTGGAAATCTAAACACGTCTCACTTGACACATTGTTTTATTTCGTTTTTGGGGTGTAATTTATGGTCCTAATTCCTCTCCCACATTGTGAGTTTCTGCAGTCTAAGTTCTCCTTCTGTGTAGAGCTCTTTTTATATGAGACTGCATCAGTTGCTGAGGTTTATTAATCTTGAACTTGGGGCGCAACTTGGCTGAAGCCAATTGAGCACATGTGCAATTAAATTATTCCATTATGTAGAGAGAGGTTTGAATGGGGTTGTTTGTGTTCAAGTGTTTATATCGGTTAGTGTGTAGGTTATGTGCTGTAGTACAACCTTGATGACACCCCTGTGTGTTTTGTTGCCTTAGCCAGAGGGTGAAAAGTATGAAGGGACGACAGTGCTGTATTTCTTTGCTCAGTTTCTCATAGGCAGGGAGGCAGCCGCTGGAATAGAATTGCAGTCTTACCTCATTGGTCAGCTGATCACCTTCATATTGCCGCCCGTCTACTTCAGTGCTCAGCAAGGTTGTGTGATTGAATTTAAATAAGCAAATGGTACAATGAGGGTTTTTCGGGATTCCACGGCTCTGTTAACCCATTCATACACACAAACACACGCGCACGCATACAAGAACACACACACACACACATATTAACACACAACATATGTGTGTTTTTACTCTGCATGCTCTGACACCCACACATGCAACCCCACACTACTAACAATTCACACACAAACACCCTCATCCAGCTCCTATCCATTATTTTATTGTTTTGTTTTAGTCTCTTCTTTTTTCACCTTCTCTCCATTTTCTCCCCCATCAAGGCTGTTCCTCCATTTTCTCCCCCATCAAGTCTGTTCCTCCATTTTCTCCCCCATCAAGTCTGTTCCTCCATTTTCTCCCCATCAAGTCTGTTCCTCCATTTTCTCCCCCATCAAGTCTGTTCCTCCATTTTCTCCCCCATCAAGTCTGTTCCTCCATTTTCTCCCCCATCAAGGCTGTTCCTCCATTTTCTCCCCCATCAAGTCTGTTCCTCCATTTTCTCCCCCATCAAGTCTGTTCCTCTATTTTCTCCCCCATCAAGGCTGTTCCTCCATTTTCTCCCCCATCAAGTCTGTTCCTCCATTTTCTCCCCCATCAAGTCTGTTCCTCCATTTTCTCCCCATCAAGTCTGTTCCTCCATTTTCTCCCCCATCAAGGCTGTTCCTCCATTTTCTCCCCCATCAAGGCTGTTCCTCTATTTTATCCCCCATCAAGGCTGTTGCTCTATTTTATCCCCCATCAAGGCTGTTCCTCCATTTTCTCCCCCATCAAGGCTGTTCCTCCATTTTCTCCCCCATCAAGGCTGTTCCTCCATTTTCTCCCCCATCAAGGCTGTTCCTCCATTTTCTCCCCATCAAGTCTGTTCCTCTATTTTCTCCCCATCAAGGCTGTTCCTCCATTTTCTCCCCCATCAAGGCTGTTCCTCCATTTTCTCCCCATCAAGGCTGTTCCTCCATTTTCTCCCCCATCGAGGCTGTTCCTCCATTTTCTCCCCATCAAGGCTGTTCCTCCATTTTCTCCCCATCAAGTCTGTTCCTCCATTTTCTCCCCCATCAAGGCTGTTCCTCCATTTTCTCCCCCATCAAGGCTGTTCCTCCATTTTCTCCCCCATCAAGGCTGTTCCTCCATTTTCTCCCCCATCAAGGCTGTTCCTCCATTTTCTCCCCCATCAAGGCTGTTCCTCCATTTTCTCCCCCATCAAGGCTGTTCCTCCATTTTCTCCCCCATCAAGTCTGTTCCTCCATTTTCTCCCCCATCAAGTCTGTTCCTCCATTTTCTCCCCCATCGAGGCTGTTCCTCCATTTTCTCCCCCATCAAGTCTGTTCCTCCATTTTCTCCCCCATCGAGTCTGTTCCTCCATTTTCTCCCCCATCGAGGCTGTTCCTCCATTTTCTCCCCCATCGAGGCTGTTCCTCCATTTTCTCCCCCATCGAGGCTGTTCCTCCATTTTCTCCCCCATCGAGGCTGTTCCTCCATTTTCTCCCCCATCGAGGCTGTTCCTCCATTTTCTCCCCCATCGAGGCTGTTCCTCCATTTTCTCCCCCATCGAGGCTGTTCCTCCATTTACTCCCCCATCGAGGCTGTTCCTCCATTTTCTCAGAATAGAATGCAAATTGGTAGAAACACTGATCAGAACTTATTACAAAATGGAGCCTTGCTTGGAGAAAGAACGAGTGCGTAAGTATGAGAGAGACTGGGTGAACTGGGGGGAGCCTGCAGGAGGGGAATGTCGCTCTGTGGCGGGGATGGGAAAATGAAATTTATTTTTTCATGGGGTGCGTGGAGGGGGGTAAATGGTGCCTCGCTGTATTTTATTTTTATGTACGGAAGGAGGGAGATGGAAATTCCTTATGAATAGGTTTGCCCCATGCAGTTCCATTCTATCCTGCCCGTGTCTGTCTGTCAGTCTGTCTGCGTTTTAACCCTCCCTCTTTCTCCACGCCTCTTGCTCCCCTTTTCATCTGTGGAACCCCAAGGTTATGGTGCACCTGGACATCTAATCAAAAAGCCTAAGTTAAGGTAAAGAGCGAGCGCTGAAGTTCCCCTCATCCCCACATCGAAAGCCGTTGGTCCCGATGCCATTATACACTCAAGACTTGGTCCAGTCTCCGTCTCACACCCCGTTGTGATAAATTAACATGACCTTCGGAAATAGAAAGGTTGAAATACTATGATTTTATTTTTTTAATGAATTCTTTCTCTCCCGTCTTTGACCGGGCACACGGAGCCGGGAACGCCCACTCTCTCCATGTCTAATATAAGTATGAATTTGAGTGTTTGAAATTGATTGAGGCAAAATGGAGGCCATGGCTACATATGTGAGCCATTATGGGCAATTGAGGCAGTTATGTCTCTTGTACGTTTGACCTAAAGGGATCATTTTCTGCACCTTGTCAGATGTAATAAAAAAGGAGCAGGTTCTTTTTGAATTCCGTCTCTGTGTTTCCTCTTTTAAGATTGTATTTTTTAAATAATTTGCTTTGCAATTAGGCTTCATAAACGTTTGAGAGGAAACGCTGGTCGCTCTGCTCACAGTCTGTCTTTTCTCAGCTCCTCTCAGCTACCAGAATTCACAGTGAGCAGGGAGTGGTGCATGTTGGGGGAAATCAATGCAAACAGCCATTCCTGTTCTACCATGCTGGAGACCAAGCGCACCATATCAACAAAAGCATGTAGTTAAATATTTCATTTTATTTCAGTATTTTGTGTAATTCATGAATGAGTATGATAAAATGATTATATGCATACCTGGAAATGAGTGAAATTAGATTTCAATCATTTAATTGATTTTGACTGCAGTAGCCTGAGTCTGAAAGTATTTGATTGCTTCTGATTACTTGTAAGACAAGGATTTTGAATAAATAAAATCAAAATATGGTTGTGTGTAACACAAAAAGTATGGATACATATGTAGATATCTCTTGAGATGAGAGAGAGACCATGTCGCTGACCCCCCTCCTGTCCCCTCCCTGGTCCCCTATTGATGCCACCTGGCAGTACCCCGTCTCGGCCAGTAGATGGTGGGCCCTGTTCAGGTTTCCCCGGCGTGGCACACTGAGCCTTTCTTGCTCACCCGTCACTTACGGCAGCGCTCTCGGGGAGGCCTCCCCAACCTGCCTTCCCCATCCTCTCCAACACCCTCCCTCCCTCCCCTCCTATCCCCTTCCAGGGGGCAGAGTCACAGAGGTGGCAGTTCTATCAAGCTGCCGGGGACTGCGCCGCTCAAATGAGCCAAATCAAAGAGAAAAGGGGGAGTGGGATAGGTAGTGCCATGAACCCCCTGCAGTGAACAGCCATTCTGCTGAATATGAAATGAATTGGTATGGCCTGACATGATAAGCCCAAGGATAACCCACTGCTCAGTCGGCACATTTACCCCGATGCCATTCAGACGCCTCATTTCAGACATGAAAAAGCAACCCAACAAAACAACAAGAAAACACAACAGCACCCAGTCACTGCCCAACTGCCCTTGATGTGTGATTGGGTTGATTTTGAAAAAGGGGGACATGATTATGAAGGCATTGATTTTGTATAGCCCCCAAGAACACTTAATGTGGCGTGTGTGTGTGTGAGTCGTGCATTGGCACGATGACAACGTTTGTTTTGTTGTGTGTGTGAGCTCGTGCGGTGCCGTGTTGATCCTCCCGTTCTCTCCCACTGCTTCTGTGTCTGGCCACAGCCCCATTTGTGATGAGGGGCAGGCGGGTGATTTAGGCTGGGTAGCACCGCTGAGATATTTTGGATTCAGTGTCTGGTGTATTTGGCATAAATAAGAGTCCTCCTGTCTCATTTTCTCTCGCTCTGAGGTTCCCGGCCTCTTCTTTCCCTCCCGTCTTCATTCCTCATTCTTCCTCCATCTCTTTCTGATTCCTCATCTCCTTTCACTGTTGCAGTCGCTATCCTTGTGCATCTCTCATCTTTCTTAGGCTGTCCCCTTGGGGCCCCTGCCGAGCTGGTGTCAGGTCATTCCACCCTAAAAAAATATAATCATAAAAAAAAAGATTTTCTGTCCCCCCATATCTGGCTGCTTTAGTCTGTCACTCAGTCAGTGCAAACACACACACATATGCTCCACACATATACACACACACACATATACACGTACTGGGCATACAGTCCATTTCATGCACATAGAAGCAAGGTTTCGTCCTTTTATTAAAGCCAGAAAACAAGGAAGTGCATAGAACATGTTAAAAGCCGGGGGTATCATTTACAGTCGTAAATGCTCCTGGCATGGAAAGAGAGCCATTGAAATAGCTCATCCAAGGGAGGGAATGGGAAACATTGTTTATAATAATGTGTATAGTAATGCTTCAGTTTTATGTCCCCATGTTGTCCCCATCTGCACCATCTCTGTGCCCCAACTCAAGATTTACAATGATTCCACAATTCACGGAATAGAACACGGGGGTAAAAAGTCTCTGAAATCTGAAATCTTTTCTCTCTCCCTCTCTCTCTTGTGCATTTTGTGTTGTTCAGCTTCAGTGAGCTTAAAGAATTGCAGAGTGAACATGGCTTCACCCCAGGCCCTCAACCTTTCTTGCCAGATGCTCTTTTGCTAGATGCCCACCTGAGAAGACGTCACATGCTTATCTTAAGGTAATGGCACCTTCTTCCACACCTCACACTGGCTTAGGAAGGCAGAATCACCTCTGATACTCCAACATGATCGTCTCTGCCTTTAGCTTCAACTGCTGTACCACACATGTACATTTTAGAGTGATGTAGTTTGTATGAAAAACAAAGGATGTTCAGCTGTAAGACCATCTAATTTATTAAAACTTTGGTGATAATTACTGTTTTTTTTTCAATGATTTAGAATTTAAACTGGGTTTAGGTTAATATTTTCTCAGACCCCAATAATAATAGTGTTTTGGTTTGTTGATTCCAAATTATTTTAGTTCTTTACAAGTACTCTGAAGAAATGAATGTGCAGTATGTTGTATTAGTTGAGGAATGTGTTGTATTGATTTGAATAGTTGAAACCTCTCCACTCCAGTAAAGCTTCTCAATGAAAAATATATATATTTTTCACTCCAGATAAATAGAGCGAAATACAATAGACATGTCCTTGCTTTCTCTCTCCTGGTAACCTGTGTGGTTCAGTATGTTTACCTGTACTCTGTCTTGCACCACAGTGACTTGACCTGGGGAAGGTAGTGCTAGACGGGTGTATTCTAACAAGGTGCCTGTGACCTCTCTGTGAGCCGTGGGACAGGCAGGGGGGCTCTACTCCTACTGCTGTGTACCTCTGTCACTGTCATCATCCATCTGGCCTTGGCTCTTCCTCTCTCCCAGCTCTCTGCGTCTGGGTTGTCAGTGTCCTGGGTTTTAACGTATGCTCTTTGTGCTGTTTGAATAGCTGTGGTTGTCCTGACCTAGGTGGAAACATGTTGGTTATGTCTCTGTGCCTCTGGACTGAGGTGTCTAATTCAGTAGCATCCTTTTGTAAAGACATTCCTATCAGGAAAGTTGTGGCCAACACACAGCAGGCTTTGGGACGTTGTTATTTTATGGAGCAGTGTGTGCTCAGGTGCTCATTATCAGCAAGGTTCCATTTAGAATAGCTGAGAAAAGGGGACATTGTCCTGCGTGTTGATCTCGGACGGTAAGGCATTTATAAATGCTTTTGTGAGCGTCTTTTTCTAGCGGAGTGCCGGAGGTGTTTTTGCTATGTTTTTTTTCTGGGAAAGCACAAAGAAAGCAATCTCTCCATAAAGCCACTCTAAAACGGAGTAAATGGACAAAAGGGTTTTGGGGGAATCTGTGGCGCAGCAGAATCTAACCTGCCCCTTCGCTCACCCTCTTCCAAACAAACAGTCCAGCCATCTCCTCCCCCTTCTATCTCCTCTCTCCCCTGGTGCCAGAGGAGCCCCTTTCCTCTCCAAATCCCCACCTCAGCCGGCCACAGCACAGGTGATGTGACGTGTGGCAGTTTTATTCCATTTCACATAGCAGTAAACCAGCCCAGCATTTACCACAAAGTATTTTATTTAAACATGTTACTTACATCATAGGGTAAAGTATTTTATTTAAACATCTCAACTTACATTTTATCCCCGAGATCTATATAAAACAATTGTCATCGGAGCACAGGTGCTGAAATTATTGTTTCAATTAAAAGTTTTGTTCTGAATAATTAAATTGAAAAATTATTCACATGAATCGTATTGACATGAATATAAAATACAATATTGACATTTGCTATATGAAAATTATCAGTCATAATATCCCAAATTCAAACATTTATTTAAAAATGTTTATATTAGTATTGTTCATTATCTAATTGTTCTAAAATAGTTTAGTAAATTAAACATAACACTGAAATGGTCAAATTTAATAGTACTACTTAAATTAATAGTTGTTTAGATATGTGCAAGTGTTTCTGCTTGAACTTGCTATTCAAATAAACAAGTAAATATATTAACATGGTATTTTGTATTCAAAGTTAATTATTGAATAAATTAATACATTCTATTTGGATGATCTGTTTTATGTTTCTATAGAAATACGGATGGCTTGCTGATTCTGTACTCATGTACGGCTGTGTCTGGTATGAATCAGTTGAGCCCACTGAGGGAGCTGAAAGTGGAAAAGGCTGTTACGGTTAGGCGTTGCCCATAGTGCCAAAGTCTGAGCCCGATCGGACTAAATCTCTTGTGTCCCCAAACCACAACCAACCGTGATGGAATCATTGCTCTGCTACACCAGCCGGTGCAAAGAATCCCCACAAGAATCTGTCGGACTCTGGAGAGAAGCGCTACATGTTATTCAGTCTCCCTGTAAATAGTACACTTATTTTAACCTAGATTTAAACAAAATATAATATACATCTATGTTTTCACATGCTGAAATTAGTCATGTATTATTTATTTGTTATTTAATTGTTTGACAGAAGTACATTTCTGAAATCACTCTACCATCTTTATTATTTAAACATCTTTATTTTAGTCATGTAATGAATATGCATTTTACTAAATATACATTTGTGATATTGATATTTTCCACCATATCATTTGTATTTGAGGTTGAATTTTATTTGGATTGCCGGTATACAGTGTTAATGGTGGTTTTGGTGGCCGAGGGCAAGGCTTAGCCTGGTTGTTATTGTACTCCTCGGTCTTGCAGGGGGGGTTGAGGGTTAGAGGACATTGGGAGGGGGTGACAGTTGTGATTATACAGTTTTTATTCTCTCTCTCTCCATCTTGTGACATTTCTGTATTCTTCCTCTTCTGCCTCGTCTTTGAATAATAATAACAAAGAGAGGAGGGCCCATTGTTGTCATCCTCTCACCCTACCATTCCATCATCCTCTCACCCTACCATTTCATCATCCTCTCACCCTACCATTTCATCATCCTCTCACCCTACCATTCCATCATCCTCTCACCCTACCATTCCATCATCCTCTCACCCTACCATTTCATCATTCTCTCACCCTACCATTTCATCATCCTCTCACCCTACCATTTCATCATCCTCTCACCCTACCATTTCATCATCCTCTCACCCTACCATTTCATCATCCTCTCACCCTACCATTTCATCATCCTCTCACCCTACCATTTCATCATCCTCTCACCCTACCATTTCATCATCCTCTCACCCTACCATTCCATCATCCTCTCACCCTACCATTTCATCATCCTCTCACCCTACCATTCCATCATCCTCTCACCCTACCATTTCATCATCCTCTCACCCTACCATTTCATCATCCTCTCACCCTACCATTTCATCATCCTCTCACCCTACCAGTTCATCAGCTGCTTTGATAACCATGAATCTAGTCACTCATGTTTTTCATCAAGCCATGTTCACGGAGCGTGCTGTGCCTTCCTCCGCTGAGAGGCCTGGAGAGGAGATGGCCGGCCGCTGAGGCGAACACAATGGACAGAGAGACGCCCGGGACACACACACCTCCTCTCTACCTGCACCCTAATGTACTGTACCATCTCATCTGCTGCCTCTATGAGATCAACCTGGGGGAGGAGGAACAACAAAAACAACAACACATTTACCTCTGTTGTCTGTGTATTAAATTTGTCTCTGTTCTCAACTCAAACAGCATTTACAGAGGAAAATAGAACCAACAGAAGAAAATCACACCTTGTGTAAACTAGACAAATGCCCAAATCACAATGGTTTTGCATGAACTAGAGTAGCCATCGATATTATAAAGGAGAATGATTTGTGTGACATGATGACTGGGTAGGAGAAACATTTTCTTGTGAACACTGGCCAAGAAGGCAGAGAACAAGAGGAGAGAATGTAGTGTAGCTTTTTCCTCCTGGTCGGCGGGCGGCTTAAATTGCAGGGCTACAGCTCCAGTATGTATCAGTGGTGCTCTGATCCTCACTGCATCTGGCTTCTACTGGTTGTCAGCTCTGCTCTGGTTGGCTTTTCCATACCTGTGCCATGCTTTGTGTTGTTGTTCTAATTGTTCAGCCTCCTGGATACTTTGTTCCTTCAACTTGAACTTGACACTGTTTTTCTTGCTTATGTTCAGGGCCGGAATGATTGGCTTTGACAATGGGGAATTTCCCCCTGCATCCTCCGAGGGAGCTACGGCCTCTCAGACAGCTGTCATTTATCATTAGCCATGTCCCAATGGCCACAAATAATTACATTTCTTATTGCTGTTTCTTATTCTGTTTATAAGAAGGTAAAACCCAAAGCCATTTCTTTCATCCACTACTTTTATTCCCCTTTGAATGATCACCTTATTCTCGAGGGGGTGTTAATTGTGATTTAATTGCCCTAATTAATGCTTCATCCAGCGAATTATTAAGGTAATTAGCTTAGTGTTAAGTACACTGGCTGCTTTTTAGTCAAACAGGGGAAAATCCCCTTGATTAGTTAATGATATTAATTATAATCCCTGATACACCAGGTATAATTGTGGAAATTCCCACCTGTATTTGCCACTCTCACATCCTCAATGGAATTCACTGTCATGAAGACATGCATATGTTTCATCTTCATCAGATAATTCATGTAAAACTCAGTCATATCACACTAACAGTTCAGAGAGGAAATGTGAAAAATAGCGTTGCATATGTTATCTCTTCTATTCTGGCTGAATGAAGAACTTTCCATTAACACCGGCTCAGCTCTGTAGCTGAGTATGGACTTTTTTTTTTTTTAGAGTTAGGGCTGTTAATCATATGCAAAACTTGTACATTTATTTTCTTTAAATTGATCTAGAGATAAGATCAAACTGATGCCAAACTTTCCATTTCCCAGATCTAAAGGTCTGTGTTTTAAAGAGCTGGAATCCTTTCCTATATAAGTATATATTTCATTTTTCATTAGACTCTATAGTAGTGTAATACTAATTGTTCGTTGAGCAAGGCAGGGCCAGCAGACTGACCTAATGTATCCATTTATCTGATCAAGTCAGAGACGTAGAAACTGTATCTTGAATAAGGTCACCATGCATGGAATCAAATAGGACCAATCAGTCTAGTTAGGTTTTAGTAGAACTGGACCATTTTACAATAGCAAAGTTAAATATGAAATGCACTAGAGAAACCTAGAAATGTACCACAGCTCATAAAATGGCTGGCGGCTCGTCTGTCTTTGTCTATCTCTCTGTATCTTTCCCTTGCCAACCCTCCATCTCTTTCTCTCCCTCTGTCTGCATTCAGTGGGGTGAGTCAGTTTTACTGTCACTACCTGTGAAATTGTATTCCAGGAAGATGGATCCTTTCTCTTGTATTCATGACATCCAGGGAAGCACAGTCTCCTCCAACACCCGTTTAATATGGATGCTGTTGAAGGACACACACACACACAAACGTGCACAAACACTCACACGCTTGTGCATGCTGACACTCACATGCACTTTCACAAACACACACTCCTTTTTTGCCCCAAGACAATGCATGGCTGGTATTTTGCTCTAGCTGATGATGAAGAGCAGTAGTGACAGTGCTGCTTCCAGTCGGCTGGTGTATTACAACACAGTGCTGCTTCCAGTAGGCTGGTGCATTACAACACAGTGCTGCTTCCAGTAGGCTGCTGCATTACAACACAGTGCTGCTTCCAGTAGGCTGGTGCATTACAACACAGTGCTGCTTCCAGTAGGCTGCTTCATTACAACACAGTGCTGCTTCCAGTAGGCTGGTGCATTACAACACAGTGCTGCTTCCAGTAGGCTGGTGCATTACAACACAGTGCTGCTTCCAGTAGGCTGCTGCATTACAACACAGTGCTGCTTCCAGTAGGCTGCTGCATTACAACACAGTGCTGCTTCCAGTAGGCTGGTGCATTACAACACAGTGCTGCTTCCAGTAGGCTGGTGCATTACAACACAGTGCTGCTTCCAGTAGGCTGGTGCATTACAACACAGTGCTGCTTCCAGTAGGCTGGTGTATTACAACACAGTGCTGCTTCCAGTAGGCTGGTGCATTACAACACAGTGCTGCTTCCAGTAGGCTGGTGCATTACAACACAGTGCTGCTTCCAGTAGGCTGCTGCATTACAACACAGTGCTGCTTCCAGTAGGCTGGTGCATTACAACACGGTGCTGCTTCAAGTAGGATGGTGTATTACAACACAGTGCTGCTTCCAGTAGGCTGGTGCATTACAACACAGTGCTGCTTCCAGTAGGCTGGTGCATTACAACACGGTGCTGCTTCCAGTAGGATGGTGCATTACAACACAGTGCTGCTTCCAGTAGGCTGGTGCATTACAACACGGTGCTGCTTCCAGTGGCTGGTGCATTACAACACGGTGCTGCTTCCAGTAGGCTGGTGCATTACAACACAGTGCTGCTTCCAGTCGGCTGGTGCATTACAACACAGTGCTGCTTCCAGTAGGCTGGTGCATTACAACACAGTGCTGCTTCCAGTAGGCTGGTGCATTACAACACAGTGCTGCTTCCTGTAGGCTGGTGTATTACAACACAGTGCTGCTTCCAGTGGGCTGCTTCATTACAACACAGTGCTGCTTCCAGTAGGCTGGTGCATTACAACACAGTGCTGCTTCCAGTAGGCTGGTGCATTACAACACAGTGCTGCTTCCTGTAGGCTGGTGTATTACAACACAGTGCTGCTTCCAGTAGGCTGCTTCATTACAACACAGTGCTGCTTCCAGTAGGCTGGTGCATTACAACACGGTGCTGCTTCCAGTAGGCTGGTGCATTACAACACAGTGCTGCTTCCAGTAGGCTGGTGCATTACAACACAGTGCTGCTTCCTGTAGGCTGGTGCATTACAACACGGTGCTGCTTCCAGTAGGCTGGTGCATTACAACACAGTGCTGCTTCCAGTAGGCTGCTGCATTACAACACAGTGCTGCTTCCAGTAGGCTGGTGCATTACAACACAGTGCTGCTTCCAGTAGGCTGGTGCATTACAACACAGTGCTGCTTCCTGTAGGCTGGTGTATTACAACACAGTGCTGCTTCCAGTAGATGGCTTCATTACAACACAGTGCTGCTTCCAGTAGGCTGGTGCATTACAACACGGTGCTGCTTCCAGTAGGCTGGTGCATTACAACACGGTGCTGCTTCCAGTAGGCTGGTGCATTACAACACAGTGCTGCTTCCAGTAGGCTGGTGCATTACAACACAGTGCTGCTTCCTGTAGGCTGGTGCATTACAACACGGTGCTGCTTCCAGTAGGCTGGTGCATTACAACACAGTGCTGCTTCCAGTAGGCTGCTGCATTACAACACAGTGCTGCTTCCTGTAGGCTGGTGCATTACAACACGGTGCTGCTTCCAGTAGGCTGGTGCATTACAACACAGTGCTGCTTCCAGTAGGCTGGTGCATTACAACACAGTGCTGCTTCCAGTAGGCTGGTGCATTACAACACAGTGCTGCCATGTTGTGTACATTATGTGTCTCTCCTCATTGAGAACATGGAGGATTCTTTCTGCTGCAGCACAATTCTCAGAATTCACTGCTGTATTCGTCCACTGTTTTCATTTACAGAGCTTTGTTACTGTAATAATAATCCAATGCTTTGGAAAGTTAACTTTTAGCAGTGTTGCACTGGTGTTTCCTATCTCCTCAGTGTTGTTGTGTGTGTAGACGTCAATGGCTGTGCTGCAGAAGCATGTATGTCCAGTGTGTTTTATAGTCAGCAGTGTTTGTCATGGATCCCCTCCCTCAAGGCTCTGAGGGGTACATATATACAGCTACATGTGCTCTGCAGGTGGAGCCCACCTTCCCTGGGTCGGTCAGGGAGAAACCAAGCAGAGTCATCTGGCCAGGTGAAGTCCACCTTCCCTGGGTCAGTCTGGGAGAAGCCAAGCAGAGTCATCTGGCCAGGTGAAGCCCACCTTCCCTGGGTCAGTCAGGGAGAAGCCAAGCAGAGTCATCTGGCCAGGTGAGAGAGAGAGTGTTCACCAGCCGTGTGTGTGTGTGTGTTTATTTGAACAGTGGAGGGGAGGGGGAGGGTGTGGTTAGGGGTCAGGGGGGCAGAAGAGACTCCCGGGTGAGAAGCTGGTAGGCAGCAGCTGAAATAAACTAGATGAATAAAACAACAGAGAGAGAGAGAGCAGGACAGGACTCAAAGGAACCAACAGACCCATTGCCCCCACCTCCTCTTCCCTCCCAGTCTCTCCACCGCTCCCCTAATATCAGCAAGAGATGGATCCCCACGAGTCCCGGAGAGGCATGTCTGTGTTTGATTTGGCCTATGTTTTCTCTCTCGCAGAGCACTCTTAGTTAAGCAAGACAACTGTCTGGATGAGGTGGGCAGGGCCTCACAGGTGGGTATTCACCACCTCGTTAGGTATTCACCACCCTGCTCTGATCCTCTGAGTGTCACTCCCTAACACCCAGATACACCAGACATACAGGGAACCACTTCTAGTGCATGTGTACTCTTTTAGGAATTCTATATCCCTGTGAAAAAGCTCCTGAGCATTTGAATGTATCAACATAGCGTTCTCTGGGTGCTTTTTTAGGTTGAGTTATATTGTAGGACTAAACATAGATGCCAGGCAGTAGCTAGCTGGTTCGTGTGCCGTTTCTACACCACTGCTCCTTTGTAAGGGGGAGGAGAGGAATCACAGCATCTCTGTTGAAATGGGGATTCTGTGTACAGGTTCAGAATAGGGGTTTTGTGTAATCCTATGTTAAATTCAGCATCAGATCTTTTTGGGGGTTGTGTAAAACCACCAGTATGTTTTCCTTGTCTTTGCTTTTTTCCTGCATGCCTCAAAAGTGATGATAGGGCATGGCTTTTCAGCTATCTCACCCCCAAGGCAAACATGTACAAGGCTGCTAGGTGGCGTTACCTCTTCCTCTCCTAGAGACAGCTAACCCCCTCAAAGGATGCTGAAGTCTGGAGAGGGAATGGCTGTGAGCACAGAAAGGGGAGAGACGGAGGGAAGGAAGGAAGGAGGGAGGGAAGCAGGGGGAGAGAGGAGGAAGGAAAGAAGGGAGGGAATGTACGGGTGTTTGATTAAAAAACATTTTTTATTTCAGTTTCCCTGTTCTTTGTAGAACATTTAGCTTTGACCCTCCCTTGCTTACCCTGCTCCGCCCCAACACACAGTCCAACAGATCTGCAGGATATCACACTCACATTTAAAAAATGTCATGAGGTACTATCTGAATATTTATTTTTTGTTCTGGTGAAATAGTCCAATTGTCTGCAGCACTGATCAAGACTTTCCCCTGAGCTGAGGAGACTGGAGACGACCCAGGGTAAGTTGTGGGATGAGGAGACTGGAGATGACCCAGGGTAAGTTGTGGGATGAGGAGACTGGAGACGACCCAGGGTAAGTTGTGGGATGAGGAGACTGGAGACGACCCAGGGTAAATTGTGGGCTGAGGAGACTGTAGACGACCCAGGGTAAGTTGTGGGCTGAGGAGACTGGAGACAACTACGCTGCTGATAACGATGCTGCTGATTGATTGGTTAGTGGCTGTGTATTACAACGGGCCACTCGTCACCAGGTTCCAGATGATGAGAGTACTGGAGTGAGAAAGTGAGAGAAAGAGCGAAACGGAGGAGGGAGGGAGGGGTTCAAATTAGAGGAGCACTGGCAGAGCTCACATCACCAGATCTCTCTAACTCTGCCTATCTCAGATTTCTCTCTGTTTACTCTGCTGTTGTGTGTGTATATGCGCGTGTGGTTTTGTGTGTGGTCCTCGCTGCCCACCTGCCCGCCTTTAGTTAGCTTGGTGGCGCGTGCTGATGAGGTTTTTGGGAGGGAGGGGTTTGCTGATGAGGAGTGCGCCCCAGCCAGCTGCCTGCGAGGCGGCGGAGGGCCTTTTTTATGAATATGCAGATGAGGGGCACGTGTGGAGGCAGAGTGGAGGGGGGCTGGGGGGTATGTGAGTGTGCCACAAGCAGCACTGTTTATATGTTCTCTATAGGGAGCCTGATCTTCAACAGATTGCTGGTGTTTGGTGTGATCTGGCCTCTGCGTTGTTGGGAAGCCTGCCTGCGTGCCTGCTTGCAGGGGGAGATGGAGAAGGAGGAGGGGAACAAGTGAGGGGAGGAGGGAAAGAGGGAAATATAGATACAGAGATAGTTAAAGAGCAGAGGGGGAAATGGAAGCCGCAGCTTCGGGGCGTATTTTCCCTCCGTTGACAAGACATGATGATTGCTGCCCCCCTACTTCATTTGCATGTCAAAGCAATGCAGGCCACTGTTCAGATTAGTATGAGATGACATAATGATGTAATGAATTAGTGCAGCCGTTTAAGCGCTGCACTCCGCTCTGCAGTGGGAGACGAGGATAGCGAGATAGAAGGCAAGGAAGAGGAATAATTTCCTTTGTTAGGAGTTTCTTTTGACATTCTTCTTTAGTTTAAAAGGATGGATTGAATCGATAAAGCTGGTCATTTGAGATTAAATATTTGTTTAAGTGCAGAATTAAACATCAAACGTATACATTTGATTTTTAAGCACAAAACAAACATTTTCCTTCTCACATTTTCCATCTTTTTCGTACTCCATTTTGAATACCTAAATTACTATTGTTCTCTTAGGTCTGTGTTTAAACCTGTGTTTCATGTCTATTCATCTGGACACATGCCTTACCCCTTGGTCACGTTGCAAATGATGCAGCACGTTTAATGCCCATTTGCCAGGCCATCATTGCTAATAAGAATTTGTTCTTCATTAATTCACCTGGATAAATAAAGGTTAAATCAAAGAAAAATGTCATTCTCCTCTATGGAGGTCTTTGTGTAAGTACGCATGCCCATAGCGGGCACAAGGGCACGGCCCCCTAAATGTTTTATGTTTATATAGGTTCCTAATCTCCCAACCTCATAACTAGCTACCAAGAAGGCATTTCAAGCTGTCAGTCAAGTTAGAGTACCTTTTTTTTACATAGAATTAGGCATAGTAACCTTTTTACATAGAATTAGGCATAGTAACCTTTTTACATAGAATTAGGCATAGTAACCTTTTTACATAGAATTGGGCATAGTGTTTATGGCTCTGGATTGCAGGAAAAAGCTTTCAGTAGTTTTATCTGAAAGCCCACCTCCGGACCACCACCAGCCATCCTTACGTACTTTGGGCTTCCTCTGAGTATGTTTCTCTTTCCTCTCCCGCTGTGTTTGGTGTTTTTCCTCTGGTGAAGGTTAAAATCATGCAGAATATTACCCAGTAATAGATCATTCACCATAGGGAATAAAAAGACTGGTTTACTCTCTGTGCCAGGTTTTAGAGAAGAAGGTAAGCTACATTTCAATTTCAATAATAATTCTTGTTTTATTTATTATAAGACAGATCTTAACTGTCCCTCTTAGGAGCAGGACTCTGTGTGGAATGGTGTCTATTCGAAGAGCTGTGCTAAGACCATCAGAAAGAAATGGAATCCGTTGTAATTCTCCCTCTGCTCGGGGAGAGGGGTTAGAGGGGCACAGAGCAGTGGTTTTTAGTTCTCTCTCTCTTTTTCTATCTCTCTCTTTCTAACACTATCCCCCTATGTCCCAGTCTATTCACACTTGTCTCTTACTCCCCCCCCTTCTACCTCTCCCCATCCCACTGTTCCCCATCCTCTCTCTATTACCACCCTATGCTAAGGCAGATGTCTCAGACTTCTGGTTCTATATAGTTGGGTTCTCTCTTTGACTGGTCCATGTCTGTGTTTGACCTCTATCCTCACAGCACTGATGAGCTTTGCTTCATCATCTTCCATCCATGTCCAAATCAACAGGTTTCCTCATAGAGGGCCCTTATATGACACTGTGTGTGTGTATTTGTGTTTGTGTGTGTATAGAGTATTTCATTGATTAGATGTGCCTCTGTGACAGGAGATAGGAGCAGGAGTGTGTCATCCAATCCTCCAGCCCTCCAGCCCTCCAACCCTCCAATCCTCCAATCCTCTAACCCTCCAGCCCTCTAACCCTCCAGCCCTCTAACCCTCCAATCCTCCAGCCCTCTAACCCTCCAATCCTCCAATCCTCCAATCCTCCAACCCTCCAGCCCTCTAACTCTTCAATCCTCCAATCCTCCAGCCCTTCAGCCCTCCAGCCCTCTAACCCTCCAATCCTCCAGCCCTCCAGCCCTCCAACCCTCCAACCCTCCAGCCCTCTAACCCTCTAACCCTCTAACCCTCTAACCCTCCAATCCTCCAATCCTCCAATCCTCCAACCCTCCAACCCTCCAGCCCTCTAACCCTCCAGCCCTTCAGCCCTCCAGCCCTCTAACCCTCCAGCCCTCTAACCCTCCAGCCCTCTAACCCTCCAGCCCTCTAACCCTCCAGCCCTCTAACCCTCCAGCCCTCCAATCCTCCAGCTCTCCAACCCTCCAGCCCTTCTCCCCTCCAGAGTCTCTCACACACTACACTACACTCTCAGCCACCAAAAACAAATGTCCAGCAGCTCGTCTGATGGGGAACAGTGACAGGTAGGAGGCTTGTTGTAGAGATGGATAGGTCCCCCGTCTCTCAAATCTGTTTTATTTACTTTCTCCTACTCCTCTCCTCTGTCTCTCGTCTGTCTATTGATCAGATGTATAATACTGATACAGTTTGTCCCCCACTCAGTGGATGCCTCCTCCAGTTGGTTCTTCTCAGGGAGTAAATATGCTCAACAGCATACACGATTGACACCAAAATCAATGGCAGAGGAAGACATCATGATGGCATTTTCATTACACTATGGACTATCATACAGAGAACCTCTATTGCATTGATCCCATTATTTGGATAGTATTCTCAATTACTTGAATATTACAAAGTTGTGTGTAATTACTGTGTAATCAAATGTAGTCCAATATATTTTTGACATACTTTTTTGATGTAGTTTACTTAAATTATATTATTGTATCTTTCCATTTATCGCCAAGTAAAATGGAATAAACATATTTGAAAATGCATTGCTTATGCTACAATAAATGAATAGAGAACTCCCTTCCTCCCTCTCTCTGCCCCTGGTCATGGAGCCGTGTCCAGGGAGGGCTGGTGTGCTGTGTCCGTGTGGAGCCAGCTGGGCGGTGGAGGGGGTAATGAGTATGCACTGTGACAGCTAGGCTAAAGTGTATGGATGCGTTTGGTGGGAGTAATCAGCTGCAGGACCACGGGGTGTGAGAGGGGGGGCAGGGGGCGGTGGGCTGACGTGAGGCTTTATGACTGCAGAGACAGAGCTCATATACACACGCTCAGACATGAACATGGACACACACACACACACAATGCACTCAACCACGTGCACAGACACATAAACACACAATGCATGCAAGCACTGACACATGAGCATGTACACACGCACACACACACACACACCCTTGCACTGCTGAACAACATCCTGCCCTTACAAAAAAGATTCAGACACATTGTTTTCGGACACGTGATTTTTTTTCTCAAATATGTATATTCCATTTTACTTGGCGATAAATGGAAAGATAAATGATATTATCGTAAGTAAACTGCTTCCATATTTTCAAGCAGAGTGGTGGCTGCATCATGTTATGAGTACGTTTCACATGTTTTTCCCCTCGTGAAAAAGAAATCCCCACATGAATTATTTTCTCAATGTAATCTTTTCACCACTTTTCCTTGACTTTTTCCACATGATGTTGTGTTACAGCATAAATTTTAAATGGATTCAATTAGTTTTTTTGTTACTGGCCCACACATAATAACCCATAATATCAAAGTGGAATTGTGTTTCTCCCTAAATAAATAACAAATTAAAAGCTGAAATGTCTTGAGTCAATAATTATTCCACCCCTTTGTTATGGCAAGCATAAATAAGTTCAGGAGTAAAAATGTGCTAAACAAGTCATATAAGTTTCATGGACTGTGTTTAACATGATTTTTGAATGAATGCCTCATTTCTGTACCCCACACATACAATTTGTGAATTCAACCACAGAAACCAGGGAGGTTGTCCAATGCCTCACAAAGAAGGTTATCTAAAGCAAACATTGAATATCTCTTTGAGGTGAAGTTATGAATGACACTTTAGATGGTATATCAATACATCCAGTCACTACAACAATACAGGCATCCTTCCTAACTCAGTTGCCGGAGAGAAAGGAAACTGATCAAGGATTTCACCATGAGGCCAATGTTGACTTTGAAACAGTTACAGAGTTCAATGGCTGTGATAGGAGAAAACTGAGGATAGATCAACAACATTGTAGTTACTCCACAATACTAATCTTTTCACAGAGTGAAAAGGAAGCCTGTACATAATACAAATATTCCAAAACAGGCATCCTGTTTGTAACAAGGCAATAAAGTAATACTGAATATTTTTTTTTTGCAAAGCAATTCCCTTTTTGTCCTGAATACAATTTGTTATGTTTGCGGCAAATCCAATACAGCACATTACTGAGTACCACTTTCCATATTTTCAAGCAGAGTGGTGGCTGCATCATGTTATGAGTATGCTTGTAATTATTAAGGACTAGGGAGTTTTCAGGATAAAAGCAAAGGTAAAGTCCTCGAGGAAAACCTGATTCAGTATGCTTTCCACCAGACACTGGGAGAGTTTTGACTTAAATCTACTTGACAGTCTATAGCAAGACCTGAAAATGGTTGTCTAGCAATGATCAACAACCAATGTGACAGAGAAGAATTTTGCACAATTCAAGTGTGGAAAGCTCTTCGAGACTTATCCAGAAATACTCAAAGCTGTAATCGCTGTCAAAGGTGTTCCACTAAGTACTGACTCGGGTGTGAATACTTATGTAAATGAGATATTTCTGTATTTCATTTTTAATGCATTTGCAAACATTTCTAAAAATGTGTTTTCACATCGTTGTTCTGGGGTATTGTGTGTAGATGGGTGAGAAAAAATATCTCATCACTTTTGAATTTTGGCTGTAACAAATTGTGGAATAAATCAAGGGGTATGAATACTTTCTGAAGGCTCTGTGATAACACTTTGTCTATTGAAGGGGATTAAATCAGCACTCCTTCATTGAAACATGAACGAAGTGTCCTCCCTGCCACAGTTTCAGTAAAAAACTGATGGATGAGGCTGGAGAAATGTAACTACTCTTAAATCCAGAGGCTACACTATGGATGCAGGGACTGACCATTCATGATATCAAAATGATAGTTTTAACCATGCTTGTAGTGGTTATGTAGTGGTTATTTACATTGTTTACAAACATATGCGCAAAACAAGCTTATATTCTGGGTTCTGATGGGGATCGACAGTTCAGCTAAGCTCATGAGGCCTTATATTCTTCAAAAATCAATTGGTACATTCCATTAATTTATAAGTCCAAAAATGGATGTAGCAACTAAGGATTGCCCCTTTAACAGGCAGTGACCTTAATACAGCAGAACTATGTCGCCATTTGAACATTAACTCTCCCAAAAATGTATTCTGTCCCTTGTTCTGCAAATGTCCCTCAAAATTGTCCCCTTTTCCCACATTTGGGCTTTTTTAGATGTGGTAACCCTAATTCCACTGGTGGAGACATTACTACTGCAACATGTTAACATCATCTTTTCATGTGAGGAGAGTAACATTATTCCAATCCTACATTTGAACTTGCAATTTCACATGTGAACGTGACATGTTTTATTACATGTGAAACTGCTAATTTGATTTTCACTCTCACATATGGAATTGCAAGTTCACATGTGAAAAAACAATTACATGTAAAAATCTAATTGCCAGTTTAATTTGTGGAAAAACTGTAACTTGAAAATCTCACTTTCACAAGTGGAATTGCAAGTTCATGTTTTTCACATGTGAAATAAATGCTCAAAGAGGCCTACTGAGTGTCGCGGCTGTCTAAATCAAATCAAATTGTATTGGTCACATTGCGGATGTAGCGAAATGCTTGTGTTCCGAGCTCCAACACTGCAGTAGTATCGCAGTGCTTGAGGCGTCACTACAGACCCGGATTCGATCCCAGGCAGTGTTACAGCTGGCCATGACCGGGAGACCCATGAGGCAGCGCACAATTGGCCCAGCATTGTCTGGGTTTGGGGAGGGTTTGGCCGACCGTGATGTCCTTGTCCCATCGTACTCTAGCGACTCCTTGTGACAGGCCGGGCGCATGCACGCTGACTTTGGCGCCAGTTGTACAGTGTTTCCTCCGACACATTGCTGCGGCTTCCGGGTTAAGCAAGCAGTGTGTAAACAAGCAGTGCGGCTTGGCAGGTTCGTGTTTCGGAGGATGTATGGCTCTCGACCTCCGCATCACCCGACTCCGTACGGGACTTCCAGCGATGGGACAAGACTGTAACTACCAATTGTGGAGAAAAAGGGGTAAAAGAACAAGAGAAAAATAAGAAATATATGCTCAACATGTGAAAACAGCTATTTCATATACTGTATGACACTGCAAATTTGACATGTTTTTTTTTGCCAGGTTGAGCTCCACACCTACTCAAACTATCCTTGGTAAATATTTATTTTAACACTAGAGTCCTTAGTTGCTACATACATTTTTGGACTTATTCATTAATTACATGTACCCAGTGATGTACCCATGCCTCATGAGCTTAGTTCAACTGTTGTACCCCTTCAGAACACTTCAATGTTTACAAAGTAAATGTAAACAAACACTGTATGGTTAAAACTATACTTTTTGCATCATGGATTGTCAGTCCTTGCAGTCATAGCTGTCTATGAATTTGAGAGTGGTTACATTTCTCCAGGCCCATCCCTCAGCCTTTTTAACAAAGCAGAGATGGGTTGAATGCTCTGTTGCTGTTTCAATTAAGGATTCTAGCTTTAAGCCTTCACTAAAACAAACAAAGCCATTTCATACCTTCCAATCAAGTACTCTGATGATAAGATTTGGATTGTGGTTAAAGTTATGAAGATAAAATTAAATTTTAACAAAAATCTTTAGTGAATCAGAAAATAAATTAATATTGTCAAGTCATATTTAGTGATGATGCATTGAGTTAAATACTTTTCATAATGTGAGCTTGGAAATTATATTGCTGTATTTGCAGGTCCTGCTAAAATATTAAGTATGCGGTGCATGAAACAAATGCTTTTCCAATATCAGTGAAGAAAATGAATAATGCGGGATCATTTATTTCTCTTAGTGATGCTGTGGACTTAGTTTTAATTGCATTACGTGAACATAAGGTTTGATTTGCTACAGATCACATCTCAATTAAACATTTGGAGCCTGTGGCTGCACTGCCTCAGAAGTAATTCATATAAAGTAGGCCTTATTGGCCAGTGAAATTGAACACACTAATAAATACA